>NW_028321073.1:0-190459 GCF_062004578.1 Staurois parvus
GACACCAGACTGACCCCATCACGAGGCGAGGCTGACACCAGACTGATCCCATCACGAGGCGAGGCTGACACCAGACTGACCCCATCACTAGGCGAGGCTGACACCAGACTGACCCCATCATGAGGCGAGGCTGACACCAGACTGACACGATCACGAGGCGAGGCTGACACCAGACTGACACCATCATGATGTGAGGCTGACACCAGACTGACCCCATCACTAGGCGAGGCTGACACCAGACTGACCCCTTGACGAGGCGAGACTGACTCCAGACTGACCCCATCATGTTGTGAGACTGACACTAGACTGACCCCATCACGAGGCGAGACTGACACCAGACTGACCCCATCATGATGTGAGGCTGACACCAGACTGACCCCATCACGAGGCGATGCTGACACCAGACTGACCCCATCACGAGGCGAGACTGACACCAGACTGACCCCTTCATGAGGCGAGACTGACACCAGACTGACCCCATCACGGGACGAGGCTGACACCAGACTGACCCCATCACGAGGCGAGACTGACACCGGACTGACCCCATCACGAGGCGAGGCTGACACCAGACTGACACCATCATGATGTGAGGCTGACACCAGACTGACCCCGTCACGGGGCGAGGCTGACACCAGACTGACCCCATCACGAGGCGAGGCTGACACCAGACTGACCCCATCACGAGGCGAGACTGACACCGGAATGACCCAATCACGGGGCGAGGCTGACACCAGACTGACCCCATCACGAGGCGAGGCTGACACCAGACTGACACCATCACGAGGCGTGGCTGACACCAGACTGACCCCATCATGATGTGAGGCTGACACCAGACTGACCCCATCACGAGGCGATGCTGACACCAGACTGACACCATCATGATATAAAGCTGACACCAGACTGACCCCGTCACGGGGCGAGGCTGACACCAGACTGACCCCATCACGAGGCGAGGCTGACACCAGACTGACGCCATCACGAGGCGAGACTGACACAGGACTGACCCCATCACGGGGCGAGGCTGACACCAGACTGACCCCATCACGAGGCGAGGCTCACACCAGACTGACACCATCACGAGGCGTGGCTGACACCAGACTGACCCCATCATGATGTGAGGCTGACACCAGACTGACCCCATCACTAGGCGAGGCTGACACCAGACTGACCCCATCACGAGGCGAGGCTGACACCAGACTGACACCATCACGAGGCGAGGCTGACACCAGACTGACACCATCATAATGCGAGGCTGACACCAGACTGACCCCATCACGAGGCGAGACTGACACCAGACTGACCCCATCACGAGGAGAGACTGACACCAGACTGACCCCATCACGGGACGAGGCTGACACCAGACTGACCCCATCACGAGACGAGACTGACACCAGACTGACCCCATCACGAGGCGAGGCTGACACCAGACTGACACCATCATGATGTGAGGCTGACACCAGACTGACCCCATCACTAGGCGAGGCTGACACCAGACTGACCCCATGACGAGGCGAGACTGACTCCAGACTGACCCCATCATGTTGTGAGACTGACACCAGACTGACCCCATCACGATGCGAGACTGACACCAGACTGACACCGTCACGAGGCGAGACTGACACCAGACTGACCCCCTCACGAGGCGAAGCTGACACCAGACTGACCCCATTACGAGGCGAGGCTGACACCAGACTGACCCCATCACGAGGCGGGGCTGACACCAGACTGACCCCATCACGAGGCGAGGCTGACACCAGACTGACCCCATCACTAGGCGAGGCTGACACCAGACTGACCCCATCACGAGGCGAGGCTGACACCAGACTGACACCATCACGAGGCGAGGCTGACACCAGACTGACACCATCATGATGTGAGGCTGACATCAGACTGACCCCATCACGCATCACGAGTCGAGACTGACACCAGACTGACCCCATCACGAGGCGAGACTGACACCAGACTGACCCCATCACGAGGCGAGGCTGACACCAGACTGACCCCATCACGGGGCGAGGCTGACACCAGACTGACCCCATCACGAGGCGAGACTGACACGAGACTGACCCCATCAAGAGCCGAGACTGACACCAGACTGACCCCATCACGAGGCGAGACTGACACCAGACTGACCCCATGATGATGTGAGGCTGACACTAGACTGACCCCATCACGGGGCGAGGCTGACACCAGACTGACCCCATCACGAGGCGAGACTGACACCAGACTGACCCCATCACGAGGCTAGACTGACACCAGACTGACCCCATCATGATGTGAGGCTGACACCAGACTGACCCCATCACGAGTCGAGGCTGACACCTGACTGACACCATCATGATGTGAGGCTGACACCAGACTGCCCCCATCACTAGGCGAGGCTGACACCAGACTGACCCCTTCATGATGTGAGGTTGACACCAGACTGACCCCATCACGAGGCGAGGCTGACACCAGACTGACCCCATCATGAGGTGAGGCTGACACCAGACTGACACCATCACGAGGCGAGGCTGACACCAGACTGACACCATCATGATGTGAGGCTGACACCAGACTGACCCCATCACGAGGCGAGGCTGACACCAGACTGACCCCATCATGAGGCGAGGCTGACACCAGACTGACCCCATCACTAGGCGAGGCTGACACCAGACTGACCCCATCACGAGGCGAGGCTGACACCAGACTGACCCCATCATGATGTGAGGCTGACAGCAGACTGACCCCATCACGAGGCGAGACTGACACCAGACTGACCCCATGATGATGTGAGGCTGACACTAGACTGACCCCATCACGGGGCGAGGCTGACACTAGACTGACCCCATCACGAGGCGAGACTGACACCAGACTGACCCCATCACGAGGCTAGACTGACACCAGACTGACCCCATCATGATGTGAGGCTGACACCAGACTGACCCCATCACGAGTCGAGGCTAACACCTGACTGACACCATCATGATGTGAGGCTGATACCAGACTGCCCCCATCACTAGGCGAGGCTGACACCAGACTGACCCCTTCATGATGTGAGGTTGACACCAGACTGACCCCATCATGAGGCGAGGCTGACACCAGACTGACACCATCACGAGGCGAGGCTGACACCAGACTGACACCATCATGATGTGAGGCTGACACCAGACTGACCCCATCACGAGTCGAGGCTGACACCAGACTGACACCATCACGAGGCGAGGCTGACACCAGACTGACACCATCACGAGGCGAGGCTGACACCAGACTGACGCCATCACGAGGCGAGACTGACACAGGACTGACCCCATCACGGGGCGAGGCTGACACCAGACTGACCCCATCACGAGGCGAGGCTGACACCAGACTGACACCATCACGAGACGTGGCTGACACCGGACTGACCCCATCATGATGTGAGGCTGACACCAGACTGACCCCATCACTAGGCGAGGCTGACACTAGACTGACCCCATCACGAGGCGAGGCTGACACCAGACTGACCCCATCATGATGTGAGGCTGACACCAGACTGACCACATCACTAGGCGAGGCTGACACCAGACTGACCCCATCACGAGGCGAGGCTGACACCAGACTGACACGATCACGAGGCGAGGCTGACACCAGACTGACCCCATCACGAGGCGAGACTGACACCAGACTGACCCCATCACGAGGCGAGGCTGACACCAGACTGACCCCATCACGAGGCGAGGCTGACACCAGACTGACCCCATCACGAAGCGAGGCTGACACCAGACTGACACCATCACTAGGCGAAGCTGACACAAGATTGACACCATCATGATGTGAGGCTGACACCAGACAGACCCCATCACGGGGCGAGGCTGACACCAGACTGACCCCATCACGGGCGAGGCTGACACCAGACTGACCCCATCACGAGACGAGACTGACACCAGACTGACCCCATCAAGAGGCGAGGCTGACACCAGACTGACCCCATCACGAGGCGAGGCTGACACCAGACTGACACCATCACGAGGCGAGGCTGACACCAGACTGACCCCATCACGAGGCGAGACTGACACCGGACTGACCCCATCACGAGGCAAGGCTGACACCAGACTGACACCATCATGATGTGAGGCTGACACCAGACTGACCCCATCACGAGGTGAGGCTGACACCAGACTGACTCCATCACGAAGCGAGGCTGACACCAGACTGACCCCATCACGGGGCGAGGCTGACACCAGACTAACCCCATCACGAGGCGAGACTGATACCAGACTGACCCCATCACGAGGCGATGCTGACACCAGACTGACCCCATCACTTGGCGAGACTGACACCAGACTGACCCCATCACAAGGCGAGACTGACACCAGACTGATCCCATCACGAGGCGAGGCTGACACCAGACTGACCCCATCACTAGGCGAGGCTGACACCAGACTGACCCCATCATGAGGCGAGGCTGACACCAGACTGACACGATCACGAGGCGAGGCTGACACCAGACTGACCCCATCACGAGGCGAGACTGACACCAGACTGACCCCATCACGAGGCGAGACTGACACCAGACTGACCCCATCACGAGGCGAGGCTGACACCAGACTGATCCCATCACGAGGCGAGGCTGACACCAGACTGACCCCATCACTAGGCGAGGCTGACACCAGACTGACCCCATCATGAGGCGAGGCTGACACCAGACTGACACGATCACGAGGCGAGGCTGACACCAGACTGACACCATCATGATGTGAGGCTGACACCAGACTGACCCCATCACTAGGCGAGGCTGACACCAGACTGACCCCTTGACGAGGCGAGACTGACTCCAGACTGACCCCATCATGTTGTGAGACTGACACTAGACTGACCCCATCACGAGGCGAGACTGACACCAGACTGACCCCATCATGATGTGAGGCTGACACCAGACTGACCCCATCACGAGGCGATGCTGACACCAGACTGACCCCATCACGAGGCGAGACTGACACCAGACTGACCCCTTCATGAGGCGAGACTGACACCAGACTGACCCCATCACGGGACGAGGCTGACACCAGACTGACCCCATCACGAGGCGAGACTGACACCGGACTGACCCCATCACGAGGCGAGGCTGACACCAGACTGACACCATCATGATGTGAGGCTGACACCAGACTGACCCCGTCACGGGGCGAGGCTGACACCAGACTGACCCCATCACGAGGCGAGGCTGACACCAGACTGACCCCATCACGAGGCGAGACTGACACCGGAATGACCCAATCACGGGGCGAGGCTGACACCAGACTGACCCCATCACGAGGCGAGGCTGACACCAGACTGACACCATCACGAGGCGTGGCTGACACCAGACTGACCCCATCATGATGTGAGGCTGACACCAGACTGACCCCATCACGAGGCGATGCTGACACCAGACTGACACCATCATGATATAAAGCTGACACCAGACTGACCCCGTCACGGGGCGAGGCTGACACCAGACTGACCCCATCACGAGGCGAGGCTGACACCAGACTGACGCCATCACGAGGCGAGACTGAAACAGGACTGACCCCATCACGGGGCGAGGCTGACACCAGACTGACCCCATCACGAGGCGAGGCTCACACCAGACTGACACCATCACGAGGCGTGGCTGACACCAGACTGACCCCATCATGATGTGAGGCTGACACCAGACTGACCCCATCACTAGGCGAGGCTGACACCAGACTGACCCCATCACGAGGCGAGGCTGACACCAGACTGACACCATCACGAGGCGAGGCTGACACCAGACTGACACCATCATAATGCGAGGCTGACACCAGACTGACCCCATCACGAGGCGAGACTGACACCAGACTGACCCCATCACGAGGAGAGACTGACACCAGACTGACCCCATCACGGGACGAGGCTGACACCAGACTGACCCCATCACGAGACGAGACTGACACCAGACTGACCCCATCACGAGGCGAGGCTGACACCAGACTGACACCATCATGATGTGAGGCTGACACCAGACTGACCCCATCACTAGGCGAGGCTGACACCAGACTGACCCCATGACGAGGCGAGACTGACTCCAGACTGACCCCATCATGTTGTGAGACTGACACCAGACTGACCCCATCACGATGCGAGACTGACACCAGACTGACACCGTCACGAGGCGAGACTGACACCAGACTGACCCCCTCACGAGGCGAAGCTGACACCAGACTGACCCCATTACGAGGCGAGGCTGACACCAGACTGACCCCATCACGAGGCGGGGCTGACACCAGACTGACCCCATCACGAGGCGAGGCTGACACCAGACTGACCCCATCACTAGGCGAGGCTGACACCAGACTGACCCCATCACGAGGCGAGGCTGACACCAGACTGACACCATCACGAGGCGAGGCTGACACCAGACTGACACCATCATGATGTGAGGCTGACATCAGACTGACCCCATCACGCATCACGAGTCGAGACTGACACCAGACTGACCCCATCACGAGGCGAGACTGACACCAGACTGACCCCATCACGAGGCGAGGCTGACACCAGACTGACCCCATCACGGGGCGAGGCTGACACCAGACTGACCCCATCACGAGGCGAGACTGACACGAGACTGACCCCATCAAGAGCCGAGACTGACACCAGACTGACCCCATCACGAGGCGAGACTGACACCAGACTGACCCCATGATGATGTGAGGCTGACACTAGACTGACCCCATCACGGGGCGAGGCTGACACCAGACTGACCCCATCACGAGGCGAGACTGACACCAGACTGACCCCATCACGAGGCTAGACTGACACCAGACTGACCCCATCATGATGTGAGGCTGACACCAGACTGACCCCATCACGAGTCGAGGCTGACACCTGACTGACACCATCATGATGTGAGGCTGACACCAGACTGCCCCCATCACTAGGCGAGGCTGACACCAGACTGACCCCTTCATGATGTGAGGTTGACACCAGACTGACCCCATCACGAGGCGAGGCTGACACCAGACTGACCCCATCATGAGGTGAGGCTGACACCAGACTGACACCATCACGAGGCGAGGCTGACACCAGACTGACACCATCATGATGTGAGGCTGACACCAGACTGACCCCATCACGAGGCGAGGCTGACACCAGACTGACCCCATCATGAGGCGAGGCTGACACCAGACTGACCCCATCACTAGGCGAGGCTGACACCAGACTGACCCCATCACGAGGCGAGGCTGACACCAGACTGACCCCATCATGATGTGAGGCTGACAGCAGACTGACCCCATCACGAGGCGAGGCTGACACCAGACTGACCCCATCACGAGGTGAGGCTGTCACCAGACTGACACCATCACGAGGCGAGGCTGACACCAGACGAACACCATCACAAGGCGAGGCTGACACCAGACTGACCCCATCATGAGGCGAGACTGACACCAGACTGACCCCATCACGAGGCGAGGCTGACACCAGACTGACCCCATCACGAGGCGAGGCTGACACCAGACTGACCCCATTACGAGGCGAGGCTGACACCAGACTGACACCATCACGAGACGAGGCTGACACCAGACTGACACCATCACAAGGCGAGGCTGACACCAGACTGACCCCATCACGAGGCGAGGCTGACACCAGACTGACCCCATCACGAGGAGAGGCTGATACCAGACTGACACCATCATGATGTGAGACTGACACCAGACTGACCCCATCACGAGGTGAGGTTGACACCAGACTGACACCATCACGAGGCGAGGCTGACACCAGACTGACCCCATCACGAGGCGAGGCTGACACCAGACTGACCCCATCACGAGGAGAGGCTGATACCAGACTGACACCATCATGATGTGAGACTGACACCAGACTGACACCATCACGAGGCGAGTCTGACACCAGACTGACCCCATCATGATGTGAGGCTGACACTAGACTGACACCATCACTAGGCGAGACTGACACCAGACTGACCCCATCACGAGGCGAGGCTGACACCAGACTGACACCATCATGATGTGAGGCTGACTCCAGACTGACCCCATCACGAGGCGAGGCTGACACCAGACTGACCCCATCACGAGGCGAGGCTGACACCAGACTGACACCATCACGAGGCGAGACTGACACCAGACTGACCCCATCATGAGGCGAAGTTGACACCAGACTGACCCCATCACGAGGCGAGACTGACACCAGACTGACCCCATCACGAGGCGAGACTGACACCAGACTGACCCCATCATGATGTGAGGCTGACACCAGACTGAGCCCATCACGAGGCGAGGCTGACAGCAGACTGACCCCATCACTAGGCGAGGCTGACACCAGACTGACCCCATCACGAGGCGAGGCTGACACCAGACTAACCCCATCACGAGGCGAGGCGGACACCAGACTGACCCCATCACGAGGCGAGACTGACACCAGACTTAACCCATCACGAGGCAAGGCTGACACCAGACTGACACCATCACAAGGCGAAGCTGACACCAGACTGACCCCATCATGATGTGAGGCTGACACCAGACTGACCCCATCACTAGGCGAGGCTGACACCAGACTGACCCCATCACGAGGCGAGGCTGACACCAGACTGACACCATCACGAGGCGAGGCTGACACCAGACTGACAACATCATGATGTCAGGCTGACACCAGACTGACCCCATCACGAGGCGATGCTGACACCAGACTTACCCCATCACGAGGCAAGGCTGACACCAGTCTGACACCATCACAAGGCGAAGCTGACACCAGATTGACACCATCATGATGTGAGGCTGACACCAGACTGACCCCGTCATGGAGCGAGGCTGACACCAGACTGACCCCATCACGAGGCGAGACTGACACCAGACTGACACCATCACTAGGCGAGACTGACACCAGACTGACCCCATCATGAGGCGAGACTGACACCAGACTGACACCATCACGAGGCGAGACTGACCCCAGACTGACCCCATCATGATGTGAGGCTGACACTAGACTGACACCATCACTAGGCGAGACTGACACAAAACTGACCCCATCACGAGGCGAGGCTGACACCAGACTGACACCATCATGATGTGAGGCTGACACCAGACTGACCCCATCACGAGGCGAGGCTGACACCAGACTGACCCCATCACGAGGCGAGGCTGACACCAGACTGACCCTATCACTAGGCGAGGCTGACACCAGACTGACCCCATCACGAGGCGAGGCTGACACCAGACTGACACCATCATGATGTGAGGCTGACACCAGACTGACCCCATCACAAGGTGAGGCTGTCACCAGACTGACACCATCACGAGGCAAGGCTGACACCAGACTGACACCATCATGATGTAAGGCTGACACCAGACTGACCCCATCACGAGGCGAGGGTGACACCAGACTGACCCTATCACTAGGCGAGGCTGAAACCAGACTGACACCATCACGAGGCGAGGCTGACACCAGACTGACCCCATCACGAGGCGAGTCTGACACCAGACTGACCCCATCACGAGGCGAGGCTGACACCAGACTGACCCCATCACGAGGCGAGGCTGACACCAGACTGACACCATCACGAGGCGAGGCTGACACCAGACTGACACCATCACGAGGCAAGGCTGACACCAGACTGACCCCATCACGAGGCGAGGCTGACACCTGACTGATACCATCATGATGTGAGGCTGACACCAGACTGACCCCATCACGAGGCGAGGCTGACACCAGACTGACCCCATCACGAGGCGAGGCTGACACCAGACTGACCCCATCACGAGGCGAGGCTGACACCAGACTGACCCCATCACGAGGCGAGGCTGACACCAGACTGACCCCATCATGTTGTGAGACTGACACCAGACTGACCCCATCACGAGGAGAGGCTGATACCAGACTGACACCATCATGATGTGAGACTGACACCAGACTGACCCCATCACGAGGCGAGGTTGACACCAGACTGACACCATAATGATGTGAGGCTGACACCAGATTGACCCCATCACGTGTTGAGGCTGACACCAGACTGACCCATTCACGAGGCGAGGCTGACACCAGCCTGACACCATCATGATGGGAGGCTGACACCAGACTGACCCCATCACGTGGTGAGGCTGACACCAGACTGACCCCATCACGAGGCGAGGCTGACAACAGACTGACCCCATCACGAGGCGAGGCTGACACCAGACTGACCCCATCACGAGTCGAGGCTGACACCAGACTGACCCCATCACGAGGCGAGGCTGACACCAGACTGACCCTATCACTAGGCGAGGCTGACACCAGACTGACCCCATCACGAGGCGAGGCTGACACCAGACTGACACCATCATGATGTGAGGCTGACACCAGACTGACCCCATCACGAGGTGAGGCTGTCACCAGACTGACACCATCACGAGGCAAGGCTGACACCAGACTGACACCATCATGATGTAAGGCTGACACCAGACTGACCCCATCACGAGGCGAGGCTGACACCACACTGACCCCATCACGAGTCGAGGCTGACACCAGACTGACCCCATCACGAGGCGAGGCTGACACCAGACTGACCCTATCACTAGGCGAGGCTGACACCAGACTGACCCCATCACGAGGCGAGGCTGACACCAGACTGACACCATCATGATGTGAGGCTGACACCAGACTGACCCCATCACGAGGTGAGGCTGTCACCAGACTGACACCATCACGAGGCAAGGCTGACACCAGACTGACACCATCATGATGTAAGGCTGACACCAGACTGACCCCATCACGAGGCGAGGGTGACACCAGACTGACCCTATCACTAGGCGAGGCTGAAACCAGACTGACACCATCACGAGGCGAGGCTGACACCAGACTGACCCCATCACGAGGCGAGTCTGACACCAGACTGACCCCATCACGAGGCGAGGCTGACACCAGACTGACCCCATCACGAGGCGAGGCTGACACCAGACTGACACCATCACGAGGCGAGGCTGACACCAGACTGACACCATCACGAGGCAAGGCTGACACCAGACTGACCCCATCACGAGGCGAGGCTGACACCTGACTGATACCATCATGATGTGAGGCTGACACCAGACTGACCCCATCACGAGGCGAGGCTGACACCAGACTGACCCCATCACGAGGCGAGGCTGACACCAGACTGACCCCATCACGAGGCGAGGCTGACACCAGACTGACCCCATCACGAGGCGAGGCTGACACCAGACTGACCCCATCATGTTGTGAGACTGACACCAGACTGACCCCATCACGAGGAGAGGCTGATACCAGACTGACACCATCATGATGTGAGACTGACACCAGACTGACCCCATCACGAGGCGAGGTTGACACCAGACTGACACCATAATGATGTGAGGCTGACACCAGATTGACCCCATCACGTGTTGAGGCTGACACCAGACTGACCCATTCACGAGGCGAGGCTGACACCAGCCTGACACCATCATGATGGGAGGCTGACACCAGACTGACCCCATCACGTGGTGAGGCTGACACCAGACTGACCCCATCACGAGGCGAGGCTGACAACAGACTGACCCCATCACGAGGCGAGGCTGACACCACACTGACCCCATCACGAGTCGAGGCTGACACCAGACTGACCCCATCACGAGGCGAGGCTGACACCAGACTGACCCCATCACGAGGCGAGGCTGACACCAGACTGACACCATCACGAGGCGAGGCTGACACCAGACTGACCCCATCATGATGTGAGGCTGACACTAGACTGACACCATCACTAGGCGAGACTGACACCAGACTGACCCCATCACGAGGCGAGGCTGACACCAGACTGACACCATCATGATGTGAGGCTGACACCAGACTGACCCCATCACGAGGCGAGGCTGACACCAGACTGACCCTATCACTAGGCGAGGCTGACACCAGACTGACCCCATCACGAGGCGAGGCTGACACCAGACTGACACCATCATGATGTGAGGCTGACACCAGACTGACCCCATCACGAGGTGAGGCTGTCACCAGACTGACACCATCACGAGGCGAGGCTGACACCAGACGAACACCATCACGAGGCGAGGCTGACACCAGACTGACCCCATCATGAGGCGAGACTGACACCAGACTGACCCCATCACGAGGCGAGGCTGACACCAGACTGACCCCATCACGAGGCGAGGCTGACACCAGACTGACCCCATTACGAGGCGAGGCTGACACCAGACTGACACCATCACGAGACGAGGCTGACACCAGACTGACACCATCACAAGGCGAGGCTGACACCAGACTGACCCCATCACGAGGCGAGGCTGACACCAGACTGACCCCATCACGAGGAGAGGCTGATACCAGACTGACACCATCATGATGTGAGACTGACACCAGACTGACCCCATCACGAGGTGAGGTTGACACCAGACTGACACCATCACGAGGCGAGGCTGACACCAGACTGACCCCATCACGAGGCGAGGCTGACACCAGACTGACCCCATCACGAGGAGAGGCTGATACCAGACTGACACCATCATGATGTGAGACTGACACCAGACTGACCCCATCACGAGGCGAGGTTGAAACCAGACTGACACCATAATGATGTGAGGCTGACAGCAGACTGACCCCATCACGTGTTGAGGCTGACACCAGACTGACCCATTCACGAGGCGAGGCTGACACCAGCCTGACACCATCATGATGTGAGGCTGACACCAGACTGACCCCATCACGTGGTGAGGCTGACACCAGACTGACCCCATCACGAGGCGAGGCTGACACCAGACTGACCCCATCACGAGGCGACGCTGACACCAGACTGACCCCATCACGAGGCGAGGCTGACACCAGACTGACCCCATCACGAGGCGATGCTGACACCAGACTGACCCCATCACGAGGCGAGGCTGACACCAGACTGAAACCATCACGATGTGAGGCTGACACCAGGCTTACCCCATCAAGAGTCGAGGCTGACACCAGACTGACCCCATCACGAGGCGAGGCTGACACCAGACTGACACCATCACGAGTCGAGACTGACACCAGACTGACACCATCATGATGTGAGGCTGACACCAGACTGACCTCATCACGAGGCGAGGCTGACACCAGACTGACACCATCACGAGGCGAGGCTGACACCAGACTGTCACCATCATGATGTGAGGTTGACACCAGACTGACCCCATCACGAGGCGAGACTGACACCAGACTGACCCCATCACGAGGCGAGGCTGACAACAGACTGACCCCATCACGAGGCGAGGCTGACACCACACTGACCCCATCACGAGTCGAGGCTGACACCAGACTGACCCCATCACGAGGCGAGGCTGACACCAGACTGACCCCATCACGAGGCGAGGCTGACACCAGACTGACACCATCACGAGGCGAGGCTGACACCAGACTGACCCCATCATTATGTGAGGCTGACACTAGACTGACACCATCACTAGGCGAGACTGACACCAGACTGACCCCATCACGAGGCGAGGCTGACACCAGACTGACACCATCATGATGTGAGGCTGACACCAGACTGACCCCATCAGGAGGCGAGGCTGACACCAGACTGACACCATCACGAGGCGAGGCTGACACCAGACTGTTACCATCATGATGCGAGACTGACACCAGACTGACCCCATCACGAGGCGAGACTGACACCAGACTGACCCCATGATGATGTGAGGCTGACACCAGACTGACCCCATCACGGGGCGAGGCTGACACCAGACTGACCCCATCACGAGGCGAGACTGAAACCAGACTGACCCCATCACGAGGCGAGACTGACACCAGACTTACCCCATCATGATGTGAGGCTGACACCAGACTGACCCCATCACGAGTCTAGGTTGACACCTGACTGACACCATCATGATGTGAGGCTGACACCAGACTGACCCCATCACGAGGCGAGGCTGACACCAGACTGACCCCATCACGAGGCGAGGCTGACACCGGACTGACCCCATCACGAGGTGAGGCTGACACCAGACTGACACCATCACAAAGCGAAACTGACACCAGACTGACACCATCACGAGGCGATGCTGACACCAGACTGCCCCCATCACTAGGCGAGGCTGACACCAGACTGACTCCATCATGATGTGAGGCTGACACCAGACTGACCCCATCACGAGTCGAGGCTGACACCTGACTGACACCATCATGATGTGAGGCTGACACCAGACTGACCCCATCACGAGGCGAGGCTGACACCAGACTGACCCCATCACGAGGCGAGGCTGACACCAGACTGACACCATCACGAAGCGAGGCTGACACCAGACTGACACCATCACGAGGCGAGGCTGACACCAGACTGACACCATCACGAGGCGAGACTGACACCAGACTGACCCCATCATGATGTGAGGCTGACACCAGACTGACCCCATCACGAGGCGATGATGACACCAGACTTACCCCATCACGAGGCGAGGCTGACACCAGACTGACACCATCACAAGGCGAAGCTGACACCAGATTGACACCATCATGATGTGAGGCTGACACCAGACTGACCCCGTCACGGAGCGAGGCTGACACCAGACTGACCCCATCACTAGGCGAGACTGACACTAGACTGACCCCATCACGAGACGAAACTGACACTAGACTGACCCCATCACGAGGCGAGACTGACACCAGACTGACCCCATCACTAGGCGAAGCTGACACCAGACTGACCCCATCACGAGGCGAGACTGACACCAGACTGACCCCATTACTAGGCGAGGCTGACACCAGACTGACCCCATCACGGGGCGAAGCTGACACCAGACTGACCCCATCACGAGACGAGGCTGACACCAGGCTGACACCATCACGAGGCGAGGCTGACACCAGACTGACCCCATCATGTTGTGAGACTGACACCAGACTGACCCCATCACGAGGAGAGGCTGATACCAGACTGACACCATCATGATGTGAGACTGACACCAGACTGACCCCATCACGAGGCGAGGTTGACACCAGACTGACACCATAATGATGTGAGGCTGACACCAGATTGACCCCATCACGTGTTGAGGCTGACACCAGACTGACCCATTCACGAGGCGAGGCTGACACCAGCCTGACACCATCATGATGGGAGGCTGACACCAGACTGACCCCATCACGTGGTGAGGCTGACACCAGACTGACCCCATCACGAGGCGAGGCTGACAACAGACTGACCCCATCACGAGGCGAGGCTGACACCACACTGACCCCATCACGAGTCGAGGCTGACACCAGACTGACCCCATCACGAGGCGAGGCTGACACCAGACTGACCCCATCACGAGGCGAGGCTGACACCAGACTGACACCATCACGAGGCGAGGCTGACACCAGACTGACCCCATCATGATGTGAGGCTGACACTAGACTGACACCATCACTAGGCGAGACTGACACCAGACTGACCCCATCACGAGGCGAGGCTGACACCAGACTGACACCATCATGATGTGAGGCTGACACCAGACTGACCCCATCACGAGGCGAGGCTGACACCAGACTGACCCTATCACTAGGCGAGGCTGACACCAGACTGACCCCATCACGAGGCGAGGCTGACACCAGACTGACACCATCATGATGTGAGGCTGACACCAGACTGACCCCATCACGAGGTGAGGCTGTCACCAGACTGACACCATCACGAGGCGAGGCTGACACCAGACGAACACCATCACGAGGCGAGGCTGACACCAGACTGACCCCATCATGAGGCGAGACTGACACCAGACTGACCCCATCACGAGGCGAGGCTGACACCAGACTGACCCCATCACGAGGCGAGGCTGACACCAGACTGACCCCATTACGAGGCGAGGCTGACACCAGACTGACACCATCACGAGACGAGGCTGACACCAGACTGACACCATCACAAGGCGAGGCTGACACCAGACTGACCCCATCACGAGGCGAGGCTGACACCAGACTGACCCCATCACGAGGAGAGGCTGATACCAGACTGACACCATCATGATGTGAGACTGACACCAGACTGACCCCATCACGAGGTGAGGTTGACACCAGACTGACACCATCACGAGGCGAGGCTGACACCAGACTGACCCCATCACGAGGCGAGGCTGACACCAGACTGACCCCATCACGAGGAGAGGCTGATACCAGACTGACACCATCATGATGTGAGACTGACACCAGACTGACCCCATCACGAGGCGAGGTTGAAACCAGACTGACACCATAATGATGTGAGGCTGACAGCAGACTGACCCCATCACGTGTTGAGGCTGACACCAGACTGACCCATTCACGAGGCGAGGCTGACACCAGCCTGACACCATCATGATGTGAGGCTGACACCAGACTGACCCCATCACGTGGTGAGGCTGACACCAGACTGACCCCATCACGAGGCGAGGCTGACACCAGACTGACCCCATCACGAGGCGACGCTGACACCAGACTGACCCCATCACGAGGCGAGGCTGACACCAGACTGACCCCATCACGAGGCGATGCTGACACCAGACTGACCCCATCACGAGGCGAGGCTGACACCAGACTGAAACCATCACGATGTGAGGCTGACACCAGGCTTACCCCATCAAGAGTCGAGGCTGACACCAGACTGACCCCATCACGAGGCGAGGCTGACACCAGACTGACACCATCACGAGTCGAGACTGACACCAGACTGACACCATCATGATGTGAGGCTGACACCAGACTGACCTCATCACGAGGCGAGGCTGACACCAGACTGACACCATCACGAGGCGAGGCTGACACCAGACTGTCACCATCATGATGTGAGGTTGACACCAGACTGACCCCATCACGAGGCGAGACTGACACCAGACTGACCCCATCACGAGGCGAGGCTGACAACAGACTGACCCCATCACGAGGCGAGGCTGACACCACACTGACCCCATCACGAGTCGAGGCTGACACCAGACTGACCCCATCACGAGGCGAGGCTGACACCAGACTGACCCCATCACGAGGCGAGGCTGACACCAGACTGACACCATCACGAGGCGAGGCTGACACCAGACTGACCCCATCATTATGTGAGGCTGACACTAGACTGACACCATCACTAGGCGAGACTGACACCAGACTGACCCCATCACGAGGCGAGGCTGACACCAGACTGACACCATCATGATGTGAGGCTGACACCAGACTGACCCCATCAGGAGGCGAGGCTGACACCAGACTGACACCATCACGAGGCGAGGCTGACACCAGACTGTTACCATCATGATGCGAGACTGACACCAGACTGACCCCATCACGAGGCGAGACTGACACCAGACTGACCCCATGATGATGTGAGGCTGACACCAGACTGACCCCATCACGGGGCGAGGCTGACACCAGACTGACCCCATCACGAGGCGAGACTGAAACCAGACTGACCCCATCACGAGGCGAGACTGACACCAGACTTACCCCATCATGATGTGAGGCTGACACCAGACTGACCCCATCACGAGTCTAGGTTGACACCTGACTGACACCATCATGATGTGAGGCTGACACCAGACTGACCCCATCACGAGGCGAGGCTGACACCAGACTGACCCCATCACGAGGCGAGGCTGACACCGGACTGACCCCATCACGAGGTGAGGCTGACACCAGACTGACACCATCACAAAGCGAAACTGACACCAGACTGACACCATCACGAGGCGATGCTGACACCAGACTGCCCCCATCACTAGGCGAGGCTGACACCAGACTGACTCCATCATGATGTGAGGCTGACACCAGACTGACCCCATCACGAGTCGAGGCTGACACCTGACTGACACCATCATGATGTGAGGCTGACACCAGACTGACCCCATCACGAGGCGAGGCTGACACCAGACTGACCCCATCACGAGGCGAGGCTGACACCAGACTGACACCATCACGAAGCGAGGCTGACACCAGACTGACACCATCACGAGGCGAGGCTGACACCAGACTGACACCATCACGAGGCGAGACTGACACCAGACTGACCCCATCATGATGTGAGGCTGACACCAGACTGACCCCATCACGAGGCGATGATGACACCAGACTTACCCCATCACGAGGCGAGGCTGACACCAGACTGACACCATCACAAGGCGAAGCTGACACCAGATTGACACCATCATGATGTGAGGCTGACACCAGACTGACCCCGTCACGGAGCGAGGCTGACACCAGACTGACCCCATCACTAGGCGAGACTGACACTAGACTGACCCCATCACGAGACGAAACTGACACTAGACTGACCCCATCACGAGGCGAGACTGACACCAGACTGACCCCATCACTAGGCGAAGCTGACACCAGACTGACCCCATCACGAGGCGAGACTGACACCAGACTGACCCCATCACTAGGCGAGGCTGACACCAGACTGACCCCATCACGGGGCGAAGCTGACACCAGACTGACCCCATCACGAGACGAGGCTGACACCAGGCTGACACCATCACGAGGCGTGGCTGACACCAGACTGACCCCATCATGATGTGAGGCTGACACCAGACTGAGCCCATCACGAGGCGAGGCTGACAGCAGACTGACCCCATCACTAGGCGAGGCTGACACCAGACTGACCCCATCACGAGGCGAGGCTGACACCAGACTGACACCATCATGATGTGAGGCTGACACCAGACTGACCCCATCACGAGGCGAGGCTGACACCACACTGACACCATCACGAGGTGATGCTGACACCAGACTGACACCATCATGATGTGAGGCTGACACCAGACTGACCCCATCACGAAGTGAGGCTGACACCAGACTGACCCCATCACGAGGCGAGGCTGACACCAGACTGACCCCATCATGAGGCGAGGCTGACACCAGACTGACACCATCATGATGTGAGGCTGACACCAGACTGACCCCATCGCGAGCTGAGGCTGACACCAGACTGACACCATCATGATGTGAGGCTGACACCAGACTGACCTCATCACGAGGCGAGGCTGACACCAGACTGACCCCATCACGCGGTGAGGCTGACACCAGACTGACACCATCACGAGGCGAGGCTGACACCAGACTGACACCATCACGAGGCGATGCTGACACCAGACTGACCCCATCACTAGGCGTGGCTGACACAAGACTGACACTATCATGATGTGAGGCTGACACCAGACTGACCCCATCACAAGGCGAGACTGACACCAGACTGACCCCATCACGAGGCGAGACTGACACCAGACTGACCCCATCACGAGGCGGGGCTGACACCAGACTGACCCCATCACGAGGCGAGACTGACACCAGACTGACCCCATCACGAGGCGAGACTGACACCAGACTGACCCCATCACGAGGCGGGGCTGACACCAGACTGACCCCATCACGAGGAGAGGCTGATACCAGACTGACACCATCATGATGTGAGACTGACACCAGACTGACCCCATCACGAGGCGAGGTTGACACCAGACTGACACCATAATGATGTGAGGCTGACACCAGATTGACCCCATCACGTGTTGAGGCTGACACCAGACTGACCCATTCACGAGGCGAGGCTGACACCAGCCTGACACCATCATGATGGGAGGCTGACACCAGACTGACCCCATCACGTGGTGAGGCTGACACCAGACTGACCCCATCACGAGGCGAGGCTGACAACAGACTGACCCCATCACGAGGCGAGGCTGACACCACACTGACCCCATCACGAGTCGAGGCTGACACCAGACTGACCCCATCACGAGGCGAGGCTGACACCAGACTGACCCCATCACGAGGCGAGGCTGACACCAGACTGACACCATCACGAGGCGAGGCTGACACCAGACTGACCCCATCATGATGTGAGGCTGACACTAGACTGACACCATCACTAGGCGAGACTGACACCAGACTGACCCCATCACGAGGCGAGGCTGACACCAGACTGACACCATCATGATGTGAGGCTGACACCAGACTGACCCCATCACGAGGCGAGGCTGACACCAGACTGACCCTATCACTAGGCGAGGCTGACACCAGACTGACCCCATCACGAGGCGAGGCTGACACCAGACTGACACCATCATGATGTGAGGCTGACACCAGACTGACCCCATCACGAGGTGAGGCTGTCACCAGACTGACACCATCACGAGGCGAGGCTGACACCAGACGAACACCATCACGAGGCGAGGCTGACACCAGACTGACCCCATCATGAGGCGAGACTGACACCAGACTGACCCCATCACGAGGCGAGGCTGACACCAGACTGACCCCATCACGAGGCGAGGCTGACACCAGACTGACCCCATTACGAGGCGAGGCTGACACCAGACTGACACCATCACGAGACGAGGCTGACACCAGACTGACACCATCACAAGGCGAGGCTGACACCAGACTGACCCCATCACGAGGCGAGGCTGACACCAGACTGACCCCATCACGAGGAGAGGCTGATACCAGACTGACACCATCATGATGTGAGACTGACACCAGACTGACCCCATCACGAGGTGAGGTTGACACCAGACTGACACCATCACGAGGCGAGGCTGACACCAGACTGACCCCATCACGAGGCGAGGCTGACACCAGACTGACCCCATCACGAGGAGAGGCTGATACCAGACTGACACCATCATGATGTGAGACTGACACCAGACTGACCCCATCACGAGGCGAGGTTGAAACCAGACTGACACCATAATGATGTGAGGCTGACAGCAGACTGACCCCATCACGTGTTGAGGCTGACACCAGACTGACCCATTCACGAGGCGAGGCTGACACCAGCCTGACACCATCATGATGTGAGGCTGACACCAGACTGACCCCATCACGTGGTGAGGCTGACACCAGACTGACCCCATCACGAGGCGAGGCTGACACCAGACTGACCCCATCACGAGGCGACGCTGACACCAGACTGACCCCATCACGAGGCGAGGCTGACACCAGACTGACCCCATCACGAGGCGATGCTGACACCAGACTGACCCCATCACGAGGCGAGGCTGACACCAGACTGAAACCATCACGATGTGAGGCTGACACCAGGCTTACCCCATCAAGAGTCGAGGCTGACACCAGACTGACCCCATCACGAGGCGAGGCTGACACCAGACTGACACCATCACGAGTCGAGACTGACACCAGACTGACACCATCATGATGTGAGGCTGACACCAGACTGACCTCATCACGAGGCGAGGCTGACACCAGACTGACACCATCACGAGGCGAGGCTGACACCAGACTGTCACCATCATGATGTGAGGTTGACACCAGACTGACCCCATCACGAGGCGAGACTGACACCAGACTGACCCCATCACGAGGCGAGGCTGACAACAGACTGACCCCATCACGAGGCGAGGCTGACACCACACTGACCCCATCACGAGTCGAGGCTGACACCAGACTGACCCCATCACGAGGCGAGGCTGACACCAGACTGACCCCATCACGAGGCGAGGCTGACACCAGACTGACACCATCACGAGGCGAGGCTGACACCAGACTGACCCCATCATTATGTGAGGCTGACACTAGACTGACACCATCACTAGGCGAGACTGACACCAGACTGACCCCATCACGAGGCGAGGCTGACACCAGACTGACACCATCATGATGTGAGGCTGACACCAGACTGACCCCATCAGGAGGCGAGGCTGACACCAGACTGACACCATCACGAGGCGAGGCTGACACCAGACTGTTACCATCATGATGCGAGACTGACACCAGACTGACCCCATCACGAGGCGAGACTGACACCAGACTGACCCCATGATGATGTGAGGCTGACACCAGACTGACCCCATCACGGGGCGAGGCTGACACCAGACTGACCCCATCACGAGGCGAGACTGAAACCAGACTGACCCCATCACGAGGCGAGACTGACACCAGACTTACCCCATCATGATGTGAGGCTGACACCAGACTGACCCCATCACGAGTCTAGGTTGACACCTGACTGACACCATCATGATGTGAGGCTGACACCAGACTGACCCCATCACGAGGCGAGGCTGACACCAGACTGACCCCATCACGAGGCGAGGCTGACACCGGACTGACCCCATCACGAGGTGAGGCTGACACCAGACTGACACCATCACAAAGCGAAACTGACACCAGACTGACACCATCACGAGGCGATGCTGACACCAGACTGCCCCCATCACTAGGCGAGGCTGACACCAGACTGACTCCATCATGATGTGAGGCTGACACCAGACTGACCCCATCACGAGTCGAGGCTGACACCTGACTGACACCATCATGATGTGAGGCTGACACCAGACTGACCCCATCACGAGGCGAGGCTGACACCAGACTGACCCCATCACGAGGCGAGGCTGACACCAGACTGACACCATCACGAAGCGAGGCTGACACCAGACTGACACCATCACGAGGCGAGGCTGACACCAGACTGACACCATCACGAGGCGAGACTGACACCAGACTGACCCCATCATGATGTGAGGCTGACACCAGACTGACCCCATCACGAGGCGATGATGACACCAGACTTACCCCATCACGAGGCGAGGCTGACACCAGACTGACACCATCACAAGGCGAAGCTGACACCAGATTGACACCATCATGATGTGAGGCTGACACCAGACTGACCCCGTCACGGAGCGAGGCTGACACCAGACTGACCCCATCACTAGGCGAGACTGACACTAGACTGACCCCATCACGAGACGAAACTGACACTAGACTGACCCCATCACGAGGCGAGACTGACACCAGACTGACCCCATCACTAGGCGAAGCTGACACCAGACTGACCCCATCACGAGGCGAGACTGACACCAGACTGACCCCATCACTAGGCGAGGCTGACACCAGACTGACCCCATCACGGGGCGAAGCTGACACCAGACTGACCCCATCACGAGACGAGGCTGACACCAGGCTGACACCATCACGAGGCGTGGCTGACACCAGACTGACCCCATCATGATGTGAGGCTGACACCAGACTGAGCCCATCACGAGGCGAGGCTGACAGCAGACTGACCCCATCACTAGGCGAGGCTGACACCAGACTGACCCCATCACGAGGCGAGGCTGACACCAGACTGACACCATCATGATGTGAGGCTGACACCAGACTGACCCCATCACGAGGCGAGGCTGACACCACACTGACACCATCACGAGGTGATGCTGACACCAGACTGACACCATCATGATGTGAGGCTGACACCAGACTGACCCCATCACGCATCACGAGTCGAGACTGACACCAGACTGACCCCATCACGAGGCGAGACTGACACCAGACTGACCCCATCACGAGGCGAGGCTGATACCAGACTGACCCCATCACGGGGCGAGGCTGACACCAGACTGACCCCATCACGAGGCGAGACTGAAACCAGACTGACCCCATCATGAGGCGAGACTGACACCAGACTGACCCCATCACGAGTCCAGACTGACACAAAACTGACCCCATGATGATGTGAGGCTGACACCAGACTGACCCCATCACGGGGCGAGGCTGACACCAGACTGACCCCATCACGAGGCGAGACTGACACCAGACTGACCCCATCACGAGGCGAGACTGACACCAGACTGACCCCATCATGATGTGAGGCTGACACCAGACTGACCCCATCACGAGTCGAGGCTGACACCTGACTGACACCATCATGATGTGAGGCTGACACCAGACTGACCCCATCACGAGGAGAGGCTGACACCAGACTGACCCCATCACGAGGCGAGGCTGACACCAGACTGACCCCATCACGAGGCGAGGCTAACACCAGACTGACCCCATCACGAGGTGAGGCTGACACCAGACTGACACCATCACGAGGCAAAGCTGACACCAGACTGACACCATCACGAGGCGATGCTGACACCAGACTGCCCCCATCACTAGGCGAGGCTGACACCAGACTGATCCCTTCATGATGTGAGGTTGACACCAGACTGACCCCATCACTAGGCGAGGCTGACACCAGACTGACCCCATCATGAGGCGAGGCTGACACCAGACTGACACCATCACGAGGTGAGGCTGACACCAGACTGACACCATCATGATGTTAGGCTGACACCAGACTGACCCCATCACGAGGCGAGGCTGACACCAGACTGACCCCATCATGAGGCGAGGCTGACACCAGACTGACACCATCATGATGTGAGGCTGACACCAGACTGACCCCATCACGAGGCGAGGCTGACACCAGACTGACACCATCATGATGTGAGGCTGACACCAGACTGACCTCATCACGAGGCGGGGCTGACACCAGACGGACACCATCACGAGGCGAGACTGAAACCAGACTGACACCATCACGAGGCGAGGCTGACACCAGACTGACCCCATCACGAGGCGAGGCTGACACCAGACTGACACCATCATGATGTGAGGCTGACACCAGACTGACCTCATCACGAGGCGAGGGTGACACCAGACTATACCTATCACGAGGCGAGGCTTACACCAGACTGACCCCATCACGAGGCGAGGCTGACACCAGACTGACACCATTACGATGTGAGGCTGACACCAAACTGACCCCATCACGAGGCGAGGCTGACACCAGACTGACCCCATCACGAGGCGAGGATGACACCAGACTGACCCCATCACGAGACAAGGTTGACACCAGACTGACCCCATCACGAGGCGAGGCTGACACCAGACTGACCCCATCACGAGGCGAGGCTGATACCAGACTGACACCATCATGATGTGAGGCTGACACCAGACTGACCCCATCACGAGGCGAGGCTGACACCAGCCTGACACCATCATGATGTGAGGCTGACACCAGACTGACCCCATCACGTGGTGAGGCTGACACCAGACTGACCCCATCACGAGGCGAGGCTGACACCAGACTGACCCCATCACGAGGCGAGGCTGACACCAGACTGACCTCATCACGAGCCGAGGCTGACACCAGACTGACCCCATCAGGAGGCGAGGCTGACACCAGACTGACCCCATCATGAGGTGAGGCTGACACCAGACTGACACCATCATGATGTGAGGCTGACACCAGACTGACCCCATCACGAGGTGAGGCTGACACCAGACTGATACCATCATGATGTGAGGCTGACACCAGACTGACCCCATCACGAGGTGAGGCTGACACCAGACTGACCCCATCACGAGGCGAGGCTGACACCAGACTGACACAATCATGATGTGAGGCTGACACCAGACTGACCCCATCACAAGGCAAGGCTGACACCAGACTGACCCCATCACGAGGCGAGGCTGACACCAGACTGACCCCATCACGAGGCGAGGCTGACACCAGACTGACACAATCATGATGTGAGGCTGACACCAGACTGACCCCATCACAAGGCAAGGCTGACACCAGACTGACCCCATCACAAGGCGAGACTGACACCAGACTGACCCCATCACGAGGCGAAGCTGACACCAGACTGACACCATCACGAGGCGATGCTGACACCAGACTGCCCCCATCACTAGGCGAGGCTGACACCAGACTGACCCCTTCATGATGTGAGGTTGACACCAGACTGACCCCATCACTAGGCGAGGCTGACACCAGACTGACCCCATCATGAGGCGAGGCTGACACCAGACTGACACCATCATGATGTGAGGCTGACACCAGACTGACCCCATCAAGTGGTGTGGCTGACACCAGACTGACCCCATCACGAGGCGAGGCTGACACCAGACTGACCCCATCACGAGGCGAGGCTGACACCAGACTGACCCCATCACGAGGCGAGGCTGACACCAGACTGACCCCATCACGAGGCGAGGCTGACACCAGACTGACCCCATCACGAGGCGAGGCTGACACCAGACTGACACCATCACGAGTCGAGACTGACACCAGACTGACCCCATCACGAGGCGAGGCTAACACCAGACTGACACCATCATGATGTGAGGCTGACACCAGACTGACCTCATCACGAGGCGATGCTGACACCAGACTGACCCCATCACGAGGCGAGGCTGACACCAGACTGACCCCATCATGAGGTGAGACTGACACCAGACTGACACCATCATGATGTGAGGCTGACACCAGACTGACCCCATCACGAGGTGAGGCTGACACCAGACTGACACCATCATGATGTGAGGCTGACACCAGACTGACCCCATCACGAGGCGAGGCTGACACCAGACTGACACCATCACGAGGCGAGGCTGATACCAGACTGACACCATCATGATGTTTGGCTGACATCAGACTGACCCCATCACGAGGCGAGACTGACACCGGACTGACCCCATCACGAGGTGAGGCTGACACCAGACTGACACCATCATAATGTGAGGCTGACACCAGACTGACCCCATCACGAGGTGAGGCTGACACCAAACTGACCCCATCACGAGGCGAGGCGAGGATGACACCAGACTGACCCCATCATGAGGCGAGGCTGACACCAGACTGACACCATCATGATGTGAGGCTGACACCAGACTGACCCCATCCTGAGGCGAGGCTGACACCAGACAGACACCATCATGATGTGAGGCTGAATTCAGACTGACCTCATCACGAGGCGAGACTGACACCAGACTGACCCCATCACGAGGCGAGACTGACACCAGACTGACCCCATCATGAGGCGAGGCTGACACCAGACTGACACCATCACGAGGCGAGACTGACACCAGACTGACCCCATCATGAGGCGAGGCTGACACCAGACTGACACCATCACGAGGCGAGACTGACACCAGACTGACCCCATCACGAGGCGAGGCTGACACCAGACTGACCCCATCACGAGGCGAGGCTGACACCAGACTGACACCATAACGAGGCGAGGCTGACACCAGACTGACACCATCATGATGTGAGGCTGACACCAGACTGACCCCATCACGCATCACGAGTCGAGACTGACACCAGACTGACCCCATCACGATGCGAGACTGACACCAGACTGACCCCATCACGAGGCGAGGCTGATACTAGACTGACCCCATAACGGGGCGAGGCTGACACCAGACTGACCCCATCACGAGGCGAGACTGAAACCAGACTGACCCCATCATGAGGCAAGACTGACACCAGACTGACCCCATCACGAGTCCAGACTGACACAAAACTGACCCCATGATGATGTGAGGCTGACACCAGACTGACCCCATCACGGGGCGAGGCTGACACCAGACTGACCCCATCACGAGGCGAGACTGACACCAGACTGACCCCATCACGAGGCGAGACTGACACCAGACTGACCCCATCATGATGTGAGGCTGACACCAGACTGACCCCATCACGAGTCGAGGCTGACACCTGACTGACACCATCATGATGTGAGGCTGACACCAGACTGACCCCATCACGAGGCGAGGCTGACACCAGACTGACCCCATCACGAGGCGAGGCTGACACCAGACTGACCCCATCACGAGGCGAGGCTGACACCAGACTGACCCCATCACGAGGTGAAACTGACACCAGACTGACACCATCACGAGGCGAAGCTGACACCAGACTGACACCATCACGAGGCGATGCTGACACCAGACTGCCCCCATCACTAGGCGAGGCTGACACCAGACTGATCCCTTCATGATGTGAGGTTGACACCAGACTGACCCCATCACTAGGCGAGGCTGACACCAGACTGACCCCATCATGAGGCGAGGCTGACACCAGACTGACACCATCACGAGGCGAGGCTGACACCAGACTGACACCATCATGATGTGAGGCTGACACCAGACTGACCCCATCACGAGGCAAGGCTGACACCAGACTGACCCCATCATGAGGCGAGGCTGACACCAGACTGACACCATCATGATGTGAGGCTGACACCAGACTGACCCCATCACGAGGCGAGGCTGACACCAGACTGACACCATCATGATGTGAGGCTCACACCAGACTGACCTCATCACGAGGCGGGGCTGACACCAGACGGACACCATCACGAGGCGAGACTGAAACCAGACTGACACCATCACGAGGCGAGGCTGACACCAGACTGACCCCATCACGAGGCGAGGCTGACACCAGACTGACACCATCATGATGTGAGGCTGACACCAGACTGACCCCATCACGAGGCGAGACTGACACCAGACTGACCCCATCTCGAGGCGAGGCTGACACCAGACTGACACCATCATGATGTGAGGCTGACACCAGACTGACCTCATCACGAGGCGAGGGTGACACCAGACTGAACCTATCACGAGGCGAGGCTTACACCAGACTGACCCCATCACGAGGCGAGGCTGACACCAGACTGACCCCATCACGAGGCGACGCTGACACCAGACTGACCCCATCACGAGGCGAGGCTGACACCAGACTGACACCATAACGAGGCGAGGCTGACACCAGACTGACACCATCATGATGTGAGGCTGACACCAGACTGACCCCATCACGCATCACGAGTCGAGACTGACACCAGACTGACCCCATCACGAGGCGAGACTGACACCAGACTGACCCCATCACGAGGCGAGGCTGATACTAGACTGACCCCATAACGGGGCGAGGCTGACACCAGACTGACCCCATCACGAGGCGAGACTGAAACCAGACTGACCCCATCATGAGGCGAGACTGACACCAGACTGACCCCATCACGAGTCCAGACTGACACAAAACTGACCCCATGATGATGTGAGGCTGACACCAGACTGACCCCATCACGGGGCGAGGCTGACACCAGACTGACCCCATCACGAGGCGAGACTGACACCAGACTGACCCCATCACGAGGCGAGACTGACACCAGACTGACCCCATCATGATGTGAGGCTGACACCAGACTGACCTCATCACGAGCCGAGGCTGACACCAGACTGACCCCATCACGAGGCGAGGCTGACACCAGACTGACACCATCATGATGTGAGGCTGACACCAGACTGACCTCATCACGAGGCGAGGGTGACACCAGACTGAACCTATCACGAGGCGAGGCTTACAATAGACTGACCCCATCACGAGGCGAGGCTGACACCAGACTGACCCCATCACGAGGCGAGGCTGACACCAGACTGACCCCATCACGAGGCGAGGCTGACACCAGACTGACCCCATCACGAGGCGAGGCTAACACCAGACTGACACCATCATGATGTGAGGCTGACACCAGACTGACCTCATCACGAGCCAAGGCTGACACCAGACTGACCCCATCACGAGGCGAGGCTGACACCAGACTGACCCAATCATGAGGTGAGGCTGACACCAGACTGACACCATCATGATGTGAGGCTGACACCAGACTGACCCCATCACGAGGTGAGGCTGACACCAGACTGATACCATCATGATGTGAGGCTGACACCAGACTGACCCCATCACGAGGTGAGGCTGACACCAGGCTGACCCCATCACGAGGCGAGGCTGACACCAGACTGACCCCATCACGAGGCGAGGCTGACACCAGACTGACACAATCATGATGTGAGGCTGACACCAGACTGACCCCATCACAAGGCAAGGCTGACACCAGACTGACCCCATCACAAGGCGAGACTGACACCAGACTGACCCCATCACGAGGCGAAGCTGACACCAGACTGACACCATCACGAGGCGATGCTGACACCAGACTGCCCCCATCACTAGGCGAGGCTGACACCAGACTGACCCCATCACGCATCACGAGTCGAGACTGACACCAGACTGACCCCATCACGATGCGAGACTGACACCAGACTGACCCCATCACGAGGCGAGGCTGATACTAGACTGACCCCATAACGGGGCGAGGCTGACACCAGACTGACCCCATCACGAGGCGAGACTGAAACCAGACTGACCCCATCATGAGGCAAGACTGACACCAGACTGACCCCATCACGAGTCCAGACTGACACAAAACTGACCCCATGATGATGTGAGGCTGACACCAGACTGACCCCATCACGGGGCGAGGCTGACACCAGACTGACCCCATCACGAGGCGAGACTGACACCAGACTGACCCCATCACGAGGCGAGACTGACACCAGACTGACCCCATCATGATGTGAGGCTGACACCAGACTGACCCCATCACGAGTCGAGGCTGACACCTGACTGACACCATCATGATGTGAGGCTGACACCAGACTGACCCCATCACGAGGCGAGGCTGACACCAGACTGACCCCATCACGAGGCGAGGCTGACACCAGACTGACCCCATCACGAGGCGAGGCTGACACCAGACTGACCCCATCACGAGGTGAAACTGACACCAGACTGACACCATCACGAGGCGAAGCTGACACCAGACTGACACCATCACGAGGCGATGCTGACACCAGACTGCCCCCATCACTAGGCGAGGCTGACACCAGACTGATCCCTTCATGATGTGAGGTTGACACCAGACTGACCCCATCACTAGGCGAGGCTGACACCAGACTGACCCCATCATGAGGCGAGGCTGACACCAGACTGACACCATCACGAGGCGAGGCTGACACCAGACTGACACCATCATGATGTGAGGCTGACACCAGACTGACCCCATCACGAGGCAAGGCTGACACCAGACTGACCCCATCATGAGGCGAGGCTGACACCAGACTGACACCATCATGATGTGAGGCTGACACCAGACTGACCCCATCACGAGGCGAGGCTGACACCAGACTGACACCATCATGATGTGAGGCTCACACCAGACTGACCTCATCACGAGGCGGGGCTGACACCAGACGGACACCATCACGAGGCGAGACTGAAACCAGACTGACACCATCACGAGGCGAGGCTGACACCAGACTGACCCCATCACGAGGCGAGGCTGACACCAGACTGACACCATCATGATGTGAGGCTGACACCAGACTGACCCCATCACGAGGCGAGACTGACACCAGACTGACCCCATCTCGAGGCGAGGCTGACACCAGACTGACACCATCATGATGTGAGGCTGACACCAGACTGACCTCATCACGAGGCGAGGGTGACACCAGACTGAACCTATCACGAGGCGAGGCTTACACCAGACTGACCCCATCACGAGGCGAGGCTGACACCAGACTGACCCCATCACGAGGCGACGCTGACACCAGACTGACCCCATCACGAGGCGAGGCTGACACCAGACTGACACCATAACGAGGCGAGGCTGACACCAGACTGACACCATCATGATGTGAGGCTGACACCAGACTGACCCCATCACGCATCACGAGTCGAGACTGACACCAGACTGACCCCATCACGAGGCGAGACTGACACCAGACTGACCCCATCACGAGGCGAGGCTGATACTAGACTGACCCCATAACGGGGCGAGGCTGACACCAGACTGACCCCATCACGAAGCGAGACTGAAACCAGACTGACCCCATCATGAGGCGAGACTGACACCAGACTGACCCCATCACGAGTCCAGACTGACACAAAACTGACCCCATGATGATGTGAGGCTGACACCAGACTGACCCCATCACGGGGCGAGGCTGACACCAGACTGACCCCATCACGAGGCGAGACTGACACCAGACTGACCCCATCACGAGGCGAGACTGACACCAGACTGACCCCATCATGATGTGAGGCTGACACCAGACTGACCTCATCACGAGCCGAGGCTGACACCAGACTGACCCCATCACGAGGCGAGGCTGACACCAGACTGACACCATCATGATGTGAGGCTGACACCAGACTGACCTCATCACGAGGCGAGGGTGACACCAGACTGAACCTATCACGAGGCGAGGCTTACAATAGACTGACCCCATCACGAGGCGAGGCTGACACCAGACTGACCCCATCACGAGGCGAGGCTGACACCAGACTGACCCCATCACGAGGCGAGGCTGACACCAGACTGACCCCATCACGAGGCGAGGCTAACACCAGACTGACACCATCATGATGTGAGGCTGACACCAGACTGACCTCATCACGAGCCAAGGCTGACACCAGACTGACCCCATCACGAGGCGAGGCTGACACCAGACTGACCCAATCATGAGGTGAGGCTGACACCAGACTGACACCATCATGATGTGAGGCTGACACCAGACTGACCCCATCACGAGGTGAGGCTGACACCAGACTGATACCATCATGATGTGAGGCTGACACCAGACTGACCCCATCACGAGGTGAGGCTGACACCAGGCTGACCCCATCACGAGGCGAGGCTGACACCAGACTGACCCCATCACGAGGCGAGGCTGACACCAGACTGACACAATCATGATGTGAGGCTGACACCAGACTGACCCCATCACAAGGCAAGGCTGACACCAGACTGACCCCATCACAAGGCGAGACTGACACCAGACTGACCCCATCACGAGGCGAAGCTGACACCAGACTGACACCATCACGAGGCGATGCTGACACCAGACTGCCCCCATCACTAGGCGAGGCTGACACCAGACTGACCCCTTCATGATGTGAGGTTGACACCAGACTGACCCCATCACTAGGCGAGGCTGACACCAGACTGACCCCATCATGAGGCGAGGCTGACACCAGACTGACACCATCATGATGTGAGGCTGACACCAGACTGACCCCATCACGTGGTGAGGCTGACACCAGACTGACCCCATCACGAGGCGAGGCTGACACCAGACTGACCCCATCACGAGGCGAGGCTGACACCAGACTGACCCCATCACGAGGCGAGGCTGACACCAGACTGACACAATCATGATGTGAGGCTGACACCAGACTGACCCCATCACAAGGCAAGGCTGACACCAGACTGACCCCATCACAAGGCGAGACTGACACCAGACTGACCCCATCACGAGGCGAAGCTGACACCAGACTGACACCATCACGAGGCGATGCTGACACCAGACTGCCCCCATCACTAGGCGAGGCTGACACCAGACTGACCCCTTCATGATGTGAGGTTGACACCAGACTGACCCCATCACTAGGCGAGGCTGACACCAGACTGACCCCATCATGAGGCGAGGCTGACACCAGACTGACACCATCATGATGTGAGGCTGACACCAGACTGACCCCATCACGTGGTGTGGCTGACACCAGACTGACCCCATCACGAGGCGAGGCTGACACCAGACTGACCCCATTACGAGGCGAGGCTGACACCAGACTGACCCCATCACGAGGCGAGGCTGACACCAGACTGACACCATCACGAGTCGAGACTGACACCAGACTGACCCCATCACGAGGCGAGGCTAACACCAGACTTACACCATCATGATGTGAGGCTGACACCAGACTGACCTCATCACGAGGCGAGGCTGACACCAGACTGACCCCATCACGAGGCGAGGCTGACACCAGACTGACCCCATCATGAGGTGAGACTGACACCAGACTGACACCATCATGATGTGAGGCTGACACCAGACTGACCCCATCACGAGGCGAGGCTGACACCAGACTGACACCATCACGAGGCGAGGCTGATACCAGACTGACACCATCATGATGTTTGGCTGACATCAGACTGACCCCATCACGAGGCGAGACTGACACCGGACTGACCCCATCACGAGGTGAGGCTGACACCAGACTGACACCATCATAATGTGAGGCTGACACCAGACTGACCCCATCACGAGGTGAGGCTGACACCAAACTGACCCCATCACGAGGCGAGGCGAGGCTGACACCAGACTGACCCCATCATGAGGCGAGGCTGACACCAGACTGACACCATCATGATGTGAGGCTGACACCAGACTGACCCCATCCTGAGGCGAGGCTGACACCAGACAGACACCATCATGATGTGAGGCTGAATTCAGACTGACCTCATCACGAGGCGAGACTGACACCAGACTGACCCCATCACGAGGCGAGACTGACACCAGACTGACCCCATCATGAGGCGAGGCTGACACCAGACTGACACCATCACGAGGCGAGACTGACACCAGACTGACCCCATCACGAGGCGAGGCTGACACCAGACTGACCCCATCACGAGGCGAGGCTGACACCAGACTGACACCATAACGAGGCGAGGCTGACACCAGACTGACACCATCATGATGTGAGGCTGACACCAGACTGACCCCATCACGCATCACAAGTCGAGACTGACACCAGACTGACCCCATCACGAGGCGAGACTGACACCAGACTGACCCCATCACGAGGCGAGGCTGATACTAGACTGACCCCATAACGGGGCGAGGCTGACACCAGACTGACCCCATCACGAGGCGAGACTGAAACCAGACTGACCCCATCATGAGGCAAGACTGACACCAGACTGACCCCATCACGAGTCCAGACTGACACAAAACTGACCCCATGATGATGTGAGGCTGACACCAGACTGACCCCATCACGGGGCGAGGCTGACACCAGACTGACCCCATCACGAGGCGAGACTGACACCAGACTGACCCCATCACGAGGCGAGACTGACACCAGACTGACCCCATCATGATGTGAGGCTGACACCAGACTGACCCCATCACGAGTCGAGGCTGACACCTGACTGACACCATCATGACCCCAATGACCCGAACAACCTCAGACCCATCTCCCTGCTCCCACTTACATCTAAACTCCTCGAGCGTCTCGTCTACACCCGCCTATGCTCTCACCTCAACGACAACAACCTCCTCGATCCCCTACAGTCTGGCTTCCGCCCCCTACACTCCACCGAAACCGCCTTACTCAAACTCTCCAACGACCTTCTAACCGCCAAAGCTAATGGCCACTATTCAGTGCTCCTACTCCTTGACCTCTCTGCGGCCTTCGACACAGTTGACCACCCCCTCCTCCTCAAAATACTACACTCCCTCGGCCTCAGAGATTCTGCTCTCTCCTGGCTCTCATCCTACCTGTCACAACGCTCTTTCAGCGTTACCTATAATGCTACCACCTCCCCCTCACTCCCCCTCTCTGTTGGGGTCCCTCAAGGCTCTGTCCTTGGGCCCCTTCTCTTCTCCATCTACACCTCCTCCCTTGGCCAACTCATACACTCTCACGGCTTCAACTACCACCTCTATGCCGACGACACACAAATCTATCTCTCAACCCCCCACCTCACCCCTTCGGTCTCTGCCCAAATCACACACCTACTGAGCGACATATCAGATTGGATGTCGCTCCACTTCCTTAAACTGAATCTCTCCAAAACCGAGCTCCTTGTCTTCCCCCCAGCCCGAACCCCACCCCCCATTGACTTCTACATCACATCCAACAACGTCAATATCAAACCCGCTCTGCAGGCCAGAGTACTTGGTGTCATTCTGGACTCCAACCTATCCTTCCAGCCCCAAGTCCAATCTTTAACAAACTCGTGCAGACTCCACCTCCGCAACATCGCCAAAATCCGCACGTTCCTAACCCCAGAAACCACTAAACAGCTCATCCACTCCCTCATCATATCACGACTCGACTACTGCAACTCCCTCCTCACTGGCCTGCCTCGCCGCTGGCTATCCCCGCTTCAGTTGATCCTGAATACGGCTGCCAGACTCATTCACCTTTCCAACCGCTCCATTTCCGCCACCCCCCTCTGCCAATCCCTCCACTGGCTTCCGATTGCGCAACGGATCAAATTTAAAATCCTAACACTGACGTACAAAGCTGTCCACCATACTGCCCCGAACTACATCACTGACCTAATATCCAAGTACCGCCCAGCACGCACACTCCACTCCTCACAAGACCTCCTTCTCTCTAGTTCCCTGGTCTCCTCCTCCCATGCCCGCCTCCAGGACTTCTCCAGGGTGTCACCCATCCTCTGGAACTCCCTGCCCCAACCCATCAGATTATCACCTACTCTCCTCTCCTTTAGGCGCACCCTGAAAACCCATCTCTTCAGGGAAGCCTACCTCACCCCTTGCTAACTTGCTGACCTCCTCCACTCTTCCTACCACTCCATCCCCCACAGCTATCTCCTCCTGTACCACTATCCCACCCCTTCTAGATTGTAAGCTCGAAAGAGCAGGGCCCTCGATCCCCTCATGTTTTGCATTGTATTGGTATTGTTCTGTCACATGTTCTGTCCCCCTTTGTAATGTACAGCGCTGAGTGAACTATTGGCGCTTTATAAATACTGTATAATAATAAAATAAAAATGATGTGAGGCTGACACCAGACTGACCCCATCACGAGGCGAGGCTGACACCAGACTGACCCCATAACGAGGCGAGGCTGACACCAGACTGACCCCATCACGAGGCGAGGCTGACACCAGACTGACCCCATCACGAGGTGAGGCTGACACCAGACTGACACCATCACGAGGCGAAGCTGACACCAGACTAACACCATCACGAGGCGATGCTGACACCAGACTGCCCCCATCACTAGGCGAGGCTGACACCAGACTGATCCCTTCATGATGTGAGGTTGACACCAGACTGACCCCATCACTAGGCGAGGCTGACACCAGACTGACCCCATCATGAGGCGAGGCTGACACCAGACTGACACCATCACGAGGCGAGGCTGACACCAGACTGACACCATCATGATGTGAGGCTGACACCAGACTGACCCCATCACGAGGCGAGGCTGACACCAGACTGACCCCATCATGAGGCGAGGCTGACACCAGACTGACACCATCATGATGTGAGGCTGACACCAGACTGACCCCATCACGAGGCGAGGCTGACACCAGACTGACACCATCATGATGTGAGGCTCACACCAGACTGACCTCATCACGAGGCGGGGCTGACACCAGACGGACACCATCACGAGGCGAGACTGAAACCAGACTGACACCATCACGAGGCGAGGCTGACACCAGACTGACCCCATCACGAGGCGAGGCTGACACCAGACTGACACCATCATGATGTGAGGCTGACACCAGACTGACCCCATCACGAGGCGAGACTGACACCAGACTGACCCCATCTCGAGGCGAGGCTGACACCAGACTGACACCATCATGATGTGAGGCTGACACCAGACTGACCTCATCACGAGGCGAGGGTGACACCAGACTGAACCTATCACGAGGCGAGGCTTACAAAAGACTGACCCCATCACGAGGCGAGGCTGACACCAGACTGACCCCATCACGAGGCGAGGCTGACACCAGACTGACCCCATCACGAGGCGAGGCTGACACCAGACTGACCCCATCACGAGGCGAGGCTAACACCAGACTGACACCATCATGATGTGAGGCTGACACCAGACTGACCTCATCACGAGCCGAGGCTGACACCAGACTGACCCCATCACGAGGCGAGGCTGACACCAGACTGACCCAATCATGAGGTGAGGCTGACACCAGACTGACACCATCATGATGTGAGGCTGACACCAGACTGACCCCATCACGAGGTGAGGCTGACACCAGACTGATACCATCATGATGTGAGGCTGACACCAGACTGACCCCATCACGAGGTGAGGCTGACACCAGGCTGACCCCATCACGAGGCGAGGCTGACACCAGACTGACCCCATCACGAGGCGAGGCTGACACCAGACTGACACAATCATGATGTGAGGCTGACACCAGACTGACCCCATCACAAGGCAAGGCTGACACCAGACTGACCCCATCACAAGGCGAGACTGACACCAGACTGACCCCATCACGAGGCGAAGCTGACACCAGACTGACACCATCACGAGGCGATGCTGACACCAGACTGCCCCCATCACTAGGCGAGGCTGACACCAGACTGACCCCTTCATGATGTGAGGTTGACACCAGACTGACCCCATCACTAGGCGAGGCTGACACCAGACTGACCCCATCATGAGGCGAGGCTGACACCAGACTGACACCATCATGATGTGAGGCTGACACCAGACTGACCCCATCACGTGGTGAGGCTGACACCAGACTGACCCCATCACGAGGCGAGGCTGACACCAGACTGACCCCATCACGAGGCGAGGCTGACACCAGACTGACCCCATCACGAGGCGAGGCTGACACCAGACTGACCCCATCACGAGGCGAGGCTGACACAAGACTGACCCCATCACGAGGCGAGGCTGACACCAGACTGACACCATCACGAGTCGAGACTGACACCAGACTGACCCCATCACGAGGCGAGACTGACACCAGACTGACCCCATCACGATGCGAGACTGACACCAGACTGACCCCCTCACGAGGCGAGGCTGACACCAGACTGACCCCATTAGGAGGCGAGGCTGACACCAGACTGACCCCATCACGAGGCGGGGCTGACACCAGACTGACCCCATCACGAGGCGAGGCTGACACCAGACTGACACCATCACGAGGCGAGGCTGACACCAGACTGACCCCATCACTAGGCGAGGCTGACACCAGACTGACCCCATCACGAGGCGAGGCTGACACCAGACTGACACCATCACGAGGCGAGTCTGACACCAGACTGACACCATCATGATGTGAGGCTGACACCAGACTGACCTCATCACGAGGCGAGGCTGACACCAGACTGACCCCATCACGAGGCGAGGCTGACACCAGACTGACCCCATCATGAGGTGAGACTGACACCAGACTGACACCATCATGATGTGAGGCTGACACCAGACTGACCCCATCACGAGGTGAGGCTGACACCAGACTGACACCATCATGATGTGAGGCTGACACCAGACTGACCCCATCACGAGGTGAGGCTGACACCAGACTGACCCCATCACGAGGCGAGGCTGACACCAGACTGACACCATCATGATGTGAGGCTCACACCAGACTGACCTCATCACGAGGCGAGGCTGACACCAGACTGACACCATCATGATGTGAGGCTGACACCAGACTGACCCCATCACGAGGCGAGACTGACACCAGACTGACCCCATCTCGAGGCGAGACTGACACCAGACTGACCCCATCACGAGGCGAGGCTGATACTAGACTGACCCCATAACGGGGCGAGGCTGACACCAGACTGACCCCATCACGAGGCGAGACTGAAACCAGACTGACCACATCATGAGGCGAGACTGACACCAGACTGACCCCATCACGAGTCCAGACTGACACAAAACTGACCCCATGATGATGTGAGGCTGACACCAGACTGACCCCATCACGGGGCGAGGCTGACACCAGACTGACCCCATCACGAGGCGAGACTGACACCAGACTGACCCCATCACGAGGCGAGACTGACACCAGACTGACCCCATCATGATGTGAGGCTGACACCAGACTGACCCCATCACGAGTCGAGGCTGACACCTGACTGACACCATCATGATGTGAGGCTGACACCAGACTGACCCCATCACGAGGCGAGGCTGACACCAGACTGACCCCATCACGAGGTGAGTCTGACACTAGACTGACACCATCACGAGGCGAAGCTGACACCAGACTGACACCATCACGAGGCGATGCTGACACCAGACTGCCCCCATCACTAGGCGAGGCTGACACCAGACTGATCCCTTCATGATGTGAGGTTGACACCAGACTGACCCCATCACTAGGCGAGGCTGACACCAGACTGACCCCATCATGAGGCGAGGCTGACACCAGACTGACACCATCACGAGGCGAGGCTGACACCAGACTGACACTATCATGATGTGAGGCTGACACCAGACTGACCCCATCACGAGGCGAGGCTGACACCAGACTGACCCCATCATGAGGCGAGGCTGACACCAGACTGACACCATCATGATGTGAGGCTGACACCAGACTGACCCCATCACGAGGCGAGGCTGACACCAGACTGACACCATCATGATGTGAGGCTCACACCAGACTGACCTCATCACGAGGCGGGGCTGACACCAGACGGACACCATCACGAGGCGAGACTGAAACCAGACTGACACCATCACGAGGCGAGGCTGACACCAGACTGACACCATCATGATGTGAGGCTGACACCAGACTGACCCCATCACGAGGCGAGACTGACACCAGACTGACCCCATCTCGAGGCGAGGCTGACACCAGACTGACACCATCATGATGTGAGGCTGACATCAGACTGACCTCATCACGAGGCGAGGGTGACACCAGACTGAACCTATCACGAGGCGAGGCTTACAAAAGACTGACCCCATCACGAGGCGAGGCTGACACCAGACTGACCCCATCACGAGGCGAGGCTGACACCAGACTGACCCCATCACGAGGCGAGGCTGACACCAGACTGACCCCATCACGAGGCGAGGCTAACACCAGACTGACACCATCATGATGTGAGGCTGACACCAGACTGACCTCATCACGAGCCGAGGCTGACACCAGACTGACCCCATCACGAGGCGAGGCTGACACCAGACTGACCCAATCATGAGGTGAGGCTGACACCAGACTGACACCATCATGATGTGAGGCTGACACCAGACTGACCCCATCACGAGGTGAGGCTGACACCAGACTGATACCATCATGATGTGAGGCTGACACCAGACTGACCCCATCACGAGGTGAGGCTGACACCAGGCTGACCCCATCACGAGGCGAGGCTGACACCAGACTGACCCCATCACGAGGCGAGGCTGACACCAGACTGACACAATCATGATGTGAGGCTGACACCAGACTGACCCCATCACAAGGCAAGGCTGACACCAGACTGACCCCATCACAAGGCGAGACTGACACCAGACTGACCCCATCACGAGGCGAAGCTGACACCAGACTGACACCATCACGAGGCGATGCTGACACCAGACTGCCCCCATCACTAGGCGAGGCTGACACCAGACTGACCCCTTCATGATGTGAGGTTGACACCAGACTGACCCCATCACTAGGCGAGGCTGACACCAGACTGACCCCATCATGAGGCGAGGCTGACACCAGACTGACACCATCATGATGTGAGGCTGACACCAGACTGACCCCATCACATGGTGAGGCTGACACCAGACTGACCCCATCACGAGGCGAGGCTGACACCAGACTGACCCCATCACGAGGCGAGGCTGACACCAGACTGACCCCATCACGAGGCGAGGCTGACACCAGACTGACCCCATCACGAGGCGAGGCTGACACCAGACTGACCCCATCACGAGGCGAGGCTGACACCAGACTGACACCATCACGAGTCGAGACTGACACCAGACTGACCCCATCACGAGGCGAGACTGACACCAGACTGACCCCATCACGATGCGAGACTGACACCAGACTGACCCCCTCACGAGGCGAGGCTGACACCAGACTGACCCCATTACGAGGCGAGGCTGACACCAGACTGACCCCATCACGAGGCGGGGCTGACACCAGACTGACCCCATCACGAGGCGAGGCTGACACCAGACTGACACCATCACGAGGCGAGGCTGACACCAGACTGACCCCATCACTAGGCGAGGCTGACACCAGACTGACCCCATCACGAGGCGAGGCTGACACCAGACTGACACCATCACGAGGCGAGGCTGACACCAGACTGACACCATCATGATGTGAGGCTGACACCAGACTGACCTCATCACGAGGCGAGGCTGACACCAGACTGACCCCATCACGAGGCGAGGCTGACACCAGACTGACCCCATCATGAGGTGAGACTGACACCAGACTGACACCATCATGATGTGAGGCTGACACCAGACTGACCCCATCACGAGGTGAGGCTGACACCAGACTGACACCATCATGATGTGAGGCTGACACCAGACTGACCCCATCACGAGGTGAGGCTGACACCAGACTGACCCCATCACGAGGCGAGGCTGACACCAGACTGACCCCATCACGAGGCGAGGCTGACACCAGACTGACACCATCATGATGTGAGGCTGACATCAGACTGACCCCATCACTAGGCGAGGCTGACACCAGACTGACACCATCACGAGGCGAGGCTGACACCAGACTGACCCCATCACGAGGCGAGGCTGACACCAGACTGACCCCATCACGAGGCGAGGCTAACACCAGACTGACACCATCACGAGGCAAGGCTGACACCAGAATGACACCATCATGAAGTGAGGCTGACACCAGACTGACCCCATCACGAGGCGAGACTGACACCAGACTGACCCCATCACGAGGCGAGACTGACACCAGACTGATCCCATCACGAGGCGAGGCTGACACCAGACTGACTCCATCACGGGGCGAGGCTGACACCAGACTGACCACATCACGAAGCGAGACTGACACCAGACAGACCCCATCACGAGGCGAGAATGACACCAGACTGACCCCATCATGATGTGAGGCTGACACCAGACTGACCCCATCACGAGGCGAGGCTGACACCTGACTGACACCATCATGAGGCGATGCTGACACCAGACTGACACCATCATGATGTGAGGCTGACACCAGACTGACCCCATCAAAGGCGAGACTGACACCAGACTGACCCCATCACGAGGCGAGACTGACACCAGACTGACACCGTCACGAGGCAAGGCTGACACCAGAGTGACACCATCATGAAGTGAGGCTGACACCAGACTGACCCCATCAAAGGCGAGACTGACACCAGACTGACCCCATCACGAGGCGAGACTGACACCAGACTGACACCGTCACGAGGCAAGGCTGACACCAGAGTGACACCATCATGAAGTGAGGCTGACACCAGACTGACCCCATCACGAGGCGAGACTGACACCAGACTGACCCCATCACGAGGCGAGACTGACACCAGACTGACCCCATCACGAGGCGAGGCTGACACCAGACTGACTCCATCACGGGGCGAGGCTGACACCAGACTGACCACATCACGAAGCGAGACTGACACCAGACAGACCCCATCACGAAGCGAGGCTGACACCAGACTGACCCCATCACGAGGCGAGGCTGACACCAGACTGACCCCATCACGAGGCGAGACTGACACCGGACTGACCCCATCACGAGGTGAGGCTGACACCAGACTGACACCATCATGATGTGAGGCTGACACCAGACTGACCCCATCACGAGGCGAGGCTGACACCAGACTGACCCCATCACGAGGTGAGGCTGACACCAGACTGACACCATCACGAGGCGAGGCTGACACCAGACTGACACCATCACGAGGCGATGCTGACACCAGACTGACCCCATCACTAGGCGTGGCTTACACCAGACTGACACCATCATGATGTGAGGCTGACACCAGACTGACCCCATCAAGAGGCGAGACTGACACCAGACTGACCCCATCACGAGGCTGACACCAGACTGACGCCATCACTAGGCGAGGCTGACACCAGACTGACCCCATCACGAGGCGAGGCTGACACCAGACTGACACCATCACGAGGCGAGGCTGACACCAGACTGACACCATCATGATGTGAGGCTGATATCAGACTGACCCCATCACGAGGCGAGACTGACACCGGACTGACCCCATCACGAGGCGAGGCTGACACCAGACTGACACCATCATGATGTGAGGCTGATATCAGACTGACCCCATCACGAGGCGAGACTGACACCGGACTGACCCCATCACGAGGTGAGGCTGACAGCAGACTGACACCATCATGATGTGAGGCTGACACCAGACTGACCCCATCACGAGGTGAGGCTGACACCAGACTGACACCATCATGATGTGAGGCTGACACCAGACTGACCCAATCCTGAGGCGAGGCTGACACCAGACTGACACCATCATGATGTGAGGCTGACACCAGACTGACCCCCTCACGAGGCGAGGCTGACACCAGACTGACCCCATTACGAGGCGAGGCTGACACCAGACTGACCCCATCACGAGGCGGGGCTGACACCAGACTGACCCCATCACGAGGCGAGGCTGACACCAGACTGACCCCATCACGAGGCTGACACCAGACTGACGCCATCACTAGGCGAGGCTGACACCAGACTGACCTCATCACGAGGCGAGGCTGACACCAGACTGACACCATCACGAGGCGAGGCTGACACCAGACTGACACCATCATGATGTGAGGCTGACACCAGACTGACCCCATCACGAGGCGAGGGTGACACCAGACTGACCCTATCACGAGGCGAGGCTTACACCAGACTGACCCCATCTCGAGGCGAGGCTGACACCAGACTGACACCATTACGATGTGAGGCTGACACCAGACTGACCCCATCACGAGGCGAGGCTGACACCAGACTGACACCATCACGAGGCGAGGCTGACACCAGACTGACACCATCACGAGGCAAGTCTGACGCCAGACTGACCCCATCGCGAGGCGAGGCTGACACCTGACTGACACCATCACGAGGCGAGGCTGACACCAGACTGACACCATCATGATGTGAGGCTGACACCAGACTGACCCCATCACGAGGCGAGGGTGACACCAGACTGACCCTATCACGAGGCGAGGCTTACACCAGACTGACCCCATCTCGAGGCGAGGCTGACACCAGACTGACACCATTACGATGTGAGGCTGACACCAGACTGACCCCATCAGGAGGCGAGGCTGACACCAGACTGACACCATCACGAGGCGAGGCTGACACCAGACTGACACCATCACGAGGCAAGTCTGACGCCAGACTGACCCCATCGCGAGGCGAGGCTGACACCTGACTGACACCATCACGATGTGAGGCTGACACCAGACTGACCCCATCACGAGGCAAGGCTGACACCAGACTGACCCCATCACGAGGCGAGGCTGACACCAGACTGACCCCATCACGAGGCAAGGGTGACACCAGACTGACCCCATCACGAGGCGAGGCTGACACCAGACTGACCCCATCACGAGGCGAGGCTGATACCAGACTGACACCATCATGATGTGAGACTGACACCAGACTGACCCCATCACGAGGCGAGGCTGACACCAGACTGACACCATAATGATGTGAGGCTGACACCAGACTGACCCCATCACGTGGTGAGGCTGACACCAGACTTACCCCATCACGAGGCGAGGCTGACACCAGACTGACCCCATCACGAGGCGAGGCTGACACCAGACTGACCCCATCAAGAGGCGAGGCTGACCCCAGACTGACCCCATCACGAGGCGAGGCTGACACCAGACTGACACCATCACGAGTCGAGACTGACACCAGACTGACACCATCATGATGTGAGGCTGACACCAGACTGATCTCATCACGAGGCGAGGCTGACACCAGACTGACACCATCACGAGGCGAGGCTGACACCAGACTGACACCATCACGAGTCGAGACTGACACCAGACTGACACCATCATGATGTGAGGCTGACACCAGACTGATCTCATCACGAGGCGATGCTGACACCAGACTGACCCCATCACTAGGCGTGGCTTACACCAGACTGACACCATCATGATGTGAGGCTGACACCAGACTGACCCCATCAAGAGGCGAGACTGACACCAGACTGACCCCATCACGAGGCGAGACTGACACCAGACTGACCCCATCACGAGGCGAGACTGACACCAGACTGACACCGTCACGAGGCGAGACTGACACCAGACTGACCCCCTCACGAGGCGAGGCTGACACCAGACTGACCCCATTACGAGGCGAGGCTGACACCAGACTGACCCCATCACGAGGCGGGGCTGACACCAGACTGACCCCATCACGAGGCGAGGCTGACACCAGACTGACCCCATCACGAGGCTGACACCAGACTGACGCCATCACTAGGCGAGGCTGACACCAGACTGACCCCATCACGAGGCGAGGCTGACACCAGACTGACACCATCACGAGGCGAGGCTGACACCAGACTGACACCATCATGATGTGAGGCTGATATTAGACTGACCCCATCACGAGGCGAGACTGACACCGGACTGACCCCGTCACGAGGTGAGGCTGACACCAGACTGACACCATCATGATGTGAGGCTGACACCAGACTGACCCCATCACGAGGTGAGGCAGACACCAGACTGACCCCATCACGAGGCGAGGCTGACACCAGACTGACCCCATCATGAGGCGAGGCTGACACCAGACTGACACCATCATGATGTCAGGCTGACACCAGACTGACCCCATCCTGAGGCGAGGCTGACACCAGACTGACACCATCATGATGTGAGGCTGAACCCAGACTGACCTCATCACGAGGCGAGACTGACACCAGACTGACCCCATCATGAGGCGAGACTGACACCAGACTGACCCCATCATGAGGCGAGGCTGACACCAGACTGACACCATCACGAGGCGAGACTGACACCAGACTGACCCCATCACGAGGCTAGGCTGACACCAGACTGACCCCATCACGAGGCGAGGCTGACACCAGACTGACACCATAACGAGGCGAGGCTGACACCAGACTGACACCATCATGATGTGAGGCTGACACCAGACTGACCCCATCACGCATCACGAGTCGAGACTGACACCAGACTGACCCCATCACGAGGCGAGACTGACACCAGACTGACCCCATCACGAGGCGAGGCTGACACCAGACTGACCCCATCACGGGGCGAGGCTGACACCAGACTGACCCCATCACGAAGCGAGACTGACACCAGACTGACCCCATCAAGAGGCGAGACTGACACCAGACTGACCCCATCACGAGGCGAGACTGACACCAGACTGACCCCATGATGATGTGAGGCTGACACCAGTCTGACCCCATCACGGGGCGAGGCTGACACCAGACTGACCCCATCACGAGGCGAGACTGACACCAGACTGACCCCATCACGAGGCGAGACTGACACCAGACTGACCCCATCATGATGTGAGGCTGACACCAGACTGACCCCATCACGAGTCGAGGCTGACACCTGACTGACACCATCATGATGTGAGGCTGACACCAGACTGACCCCATCACGAGGCGAGGCTGACACCAGACTGACCCCATCACGAGGCGAGGCTGACACCAGACTGACCCCATCACGAGGTGAGGCTGACACCAGACTGACACCATCACGAGGCGAAGCTGACACCAGGCTGACACCATCACGAGGCGATGCTGACACCAGACTGCCCCCATCACTAGGCGAGGCTGACACCAGACTGACCCCTTCATGATGTGAGGTTGACACCAGACTGACCCCATCACTAGGCGAGGCTGACACCAGACTGACCCCATCATGAGGCGAGGCTGACACCAGACTGACCCCATCACGAGGCGAGGCTGACACCAGACTGACCCCATCACGAGGCGAGGCTGACACCAGACTGAAACCATCACGATGTGAGGCTGACACCAGACTTACCCCATCACGAGTCGAGGCTGACATCAGACTGACCCCATCACGAGTCGAGGCTGACACCAGACTGACACCATCACGAGGCGAGGCTGACACCAGACTGACACCATCATGATGTGAGGCTGACACCAGACTGACCTCATCACGAGGCGAGGCTGACACCAGACTGACACCATCACGAGGCGAGTCTGACACCAGACTGTCACCATCATGATGTGAGGCTGACACCAGACTGACCCCATCACGAGGCGAGACTGACACCAGACTGACCCCATCACGAGGCGAGGCTGACAACAGATTGACCCCATCACGAGGCGAGGCTGACACCAGACTGACCCCATCACGAGTCGAGGCTGACACCAGACTGACCCCATCACGAGGCGAGGCTGACACCAGACTGACCCCATCACGAGGCGAGACTGACACCAGACTGACCCCATCATGATGTGAGGCTGACACTAGACTGACACCATCACTAGGCGAGACTGACACCAGACTGACCCCATCACGAGGCGAGGCTGACACCAGACTGACACAATCATGATGTGAGGCTGACACCAGACTGACCCCATCACGAGGCGAGGCTGACACCAGACTGACCCTATCACTAGGCGAGGCTGACACCAGACTGACCTCATCACGAGTCGAGGCTGACACCAGACTGACTCCATCACGATGTGAGGCTGACACCAGACTGACCCCATCACGAGGTGAGGCTGTCACCAGACTGACACCATCACGAGGTGAGGCTGTCACCAGACTGACACCATCACGAGGCGAGGCTGACACCAGACGGACACCATCACGAGGCGAGGCTGACACCAGACTGACACCATCATGATGTGAGGCTGACACCAGACTGACCCCATCACGCATCACGAGTCGAGACTGACACCAGACTGACCCCATCACGAGGCGAGACTGACACCAGACTGACCCCATCACGAGGCGAGGCTGATACTAGACTGACCCCATAACGGGGCGAGGCTGACACCAGACTGACCCCATCACGAGGCGAGACTGAAACCAGACTGACCCCATCATGAGGCGAGACTGACACCAGACTGACCCCATCACGAGTCCAGACTGACACAAAACTGACCCCATGATGATGTGAGGCTGACACCAGACTGACCCCATCACGGGGCGAGGCTGACACCAGACTGACCCCATCACGAGGCGAGACTGACACCAGACTGACCCCATCACGAGGCGAGACTGACACCAGACTGACCCCATCATGATGTGAGGCTGACACCAGACTGACCCCATCACGAGTCGAGGCTGACACCTGACTGACACCATCATGATGTGAGGCTGACACCAGACTGACCCCATCACGAGGCGAGGCTGACACCAGACTGACCCCATCACGAGGTGAGTCTGACACCAGACTGACACCATCAAGAGGCGAATCTGACACCAGACTGACACCATCACGAGGCGATGCTGACACCAGACTGCCCCCATCACTAGGCGAGGCTGACACCAGACTGATCCCTTCATGATGTGAGGTTGACACCAGACTGACCCCATCACTAGGCGAGGCTGACACCAGACTGACCCCATCATGAGGCGAGGCTGACACCAGACTGACACCATCACGAGGCGAGGCTGACACCAGACTGACACCATCATGATGTGAGGCTGACACCAGACTGACCCCATCACGAGGCGAGGCTGACACCAGACTGACCCCATCATGAGGCGAGGCTGACACCAGACTGACACCATCATGATGTGAGGCTGACACCAGACTGACCCCATCACGAGGCGAGGCTGACACCAGACTGACACCATCATGATGTGAGGCTCACACCAGACTGACCTCATCACGAGGCGGGGCTGACACCAGATGGACACCATCACGAGGCGAGACTGGAACCAGACTGACACCATCACGAGGCGAGGCTGACACCAGACTGACCCCATCACGAGGCGAGGCTGACACCAGACTGACACCATCATGATGTGAGGCTGACACCAGACTGACCCCATCACGAGGCGAGACTGACACCAGACTGACCCCATCTCGAGGCGAGGCTGACACCAGACTGACACCATCATGATGTGAGGCTGACACCAGACTGACCTCATCACGAGGCGAGGGTGACACCAGACTGAACCTATCACGAGGCGAGGCTTACAATAGACTGACCCCATCACGAGGCGAGGCTGACACCAGACTGACCCCATCACGAGGCGAGGCTGACACCAGACTGACCCCATCACGAGGCGAGGCTGACACCAGACTGACCCCATCACGAGGCGAGGCTGACACCAGACTGACCCCATCACGAGGCGAGGCTAACACCAGACTGACACCATCATGATGTGAGGCTGACACCAGACTGACCTCATCACGAGCCGAGGCTGACACCAGACTGACCCCATCACGAGGCGAGGCTGACACCAGACTGACCCAATCATGAGGTGAGGCTGACACCAGACTGACACCATCATGATGTGAGGCTGACACCAGACTGACCCCATCACGAGGTGAGGCTGACACCAGACTGACACCATCACGAGGCGAGGCTGACACCAGACTGACACCATCACGAGGTGATGCTGACACCAGACTGACCCCATCACTAGGCGTGGCTTACACCAGACTGACACCATCATGATGTGAGGCTGACACCAGACTGACCCCATCAAGAGGCGAGACTGACACCAGACTGACCCCATCACGAGGCGAGACTGACACCAGACTGACCCCATCACGATGCGAGACTGACACCAGACTGACACCGTCACGAGGCGAGACTGACACCAGACTGACCCCCTCACGAGGCGAGGCTGACACCAGACTGACCCCATTACGAGGCGAGGCTGACACCAGACTGACCCCATCACGAGGCGGGGCTGACACCAGACTGACCCCATCAAGAGGCGAGGCTGACACCAGACTGACCCCATCACGAGGCTGACACCAGACTGACGCCATCACTAGGCGAGGCTGACACCAGACTGACACCATCACGAGGCGAGGCTGACACCAGACTGACACCATCACGAGGCGAGGCTGACACCAGACTGACACCATCATGATGTGAGGCTGATATCAGACTGACCCCATCACGAGGCGAGACTGACACCGGACTGACCCCATCACGAGGCGAGGCTGACACCAGACTGACACCATCATGATGTGAGGCTGATATCAGACTGACCCCATCACGAGGCGAGACTGACACCGGACTGACACCATCACGAGGTGAGGCTGACAGCAGACTGACACCATCATGATGTGAGGCTGACACCAGACTGACCCCATCACGAGGTGAGGCTGACACCAGACTGACACCATCATGATGTGAGGCTGACACCAGACTGACCCAATCCTGAGGCGAGGCTGACACCAGACTGACACCATCATGATGTGAGGCTGAACCCAGACTGACCTCATCACGAGGCGAGACTGACACCAGACTGACCCCATCATGAGGCGAGACTGACACCAGACTGACCCCATCATGAGGCGAGGCTGACACCATACTGACACCATAACGAGGCGAGGCTGACACCAGACTGACCCCATCACGGGGCGAGGCTGACACCAGACTGACCCCATCACGAGGCGAGACTGACACCAGACTGACCCCATCACGAGGCGAGACTGACACCAGACTGACCCCATCACGAGGCGAGACTGACACCAGACTGACCCCATCACGAGGCGAGGCTGACACCAGACTGACCCCATCACGGGGCGAGGCTAACACCAGACTGACCCCATCACGAGGCGAGACTGACACCAGACTGACCCCATCAAGAGGCGAGACTGACACCAGACTGACCCCATGATGATGTGAGGCTGACACCAGACTGACCCCATCACGGGGCGAGGCTGACACCAGACTGACCCCATCACGCATCACGAGTCGAGACTGACACCAGACTGACCCCATCACGAGGCGAGACTGACACCAGACTGACCCCATCACGAGGCGAGGCTGACACCAGACTGACCCCATCACGGGGCGAGGCTGACACCAGACTGACCCCATCACGAGGCGAGACTGACACCAGACTGACCCCATCACGAGGCGAGACTGACACCAGACTGACCCCATCACGATGTGAGGCTGACACCAGACTGACCCCATCACGAGTCGAGGCTGACACCTGACTGACACCATCATGATGTGAGGCTGACACCAGACTGACCCCATCACGAGGCGAGGCTGACACCAGACTGACCCCATCACGAGGTGAGGCTGACACCAGACTGACACCATCACGAGGCGAAGCTGACACCAGATTGACACCATCACGAGGCGATGCTGACACCAGACTGCCCCCATCACTAGGCGAGGCTGACACCAGACTGACCCCTTCATGATGTGAGGTTGACACCAGACTGACCCCATCACTAGGCGAGGCTGACACCAGACTGACCCCATCATGAGGCGAGGCTGACACCAGACTGACACCATCATGATGTGAGGCTGACACCAGACTGACCTCATCACGAGGCGGGGCTGACACCAGACGGACACCATCACGAGGCGAGACTGAAACCAGACGGACACCATCACGAGGCGAGGCTGACACCAGACTGACCCCATGACGAGGCGAGGCTGACACCAGACTGACACCATCATGATGTGAGGCTGACACCAGACTGACCCCATCACGAGGCGAGACTGACACCAGACTGACCCCATCTCGAGGCGAGGCTGACACCAGACTGACACCATCATGATGTGAGGCTGACACCAGACTGACCTCATCACGAGGCGAGGCTGACACCAGACTGACACCATCACGAGGCGAGGCTGACACCAGACTGACACCATCATGATGTGAGGCTGACACCAGACTGACCCCATCACGAGGCGAGGGTGACACCAGACTGACCCTATCACGAGGCGAGGCTTACACCAGACTGACCCCATCTCGAGGCGAGGCTGACACCAGACTGACACCATTACGATGTGAGGCTGACACCAGACTGACCCCATCACGAGGCGAGGCTGACACCAGACTGACACCATCACGAGGCGAGGCTGACACCAGACTGACACCATCACGAGGCAAGGCTGACGCCAGACTGACCCCATCGCGAGGCGAGGCTGACACCTGACTGACACCATCACGATGTGAGGCTGACACCAGACTGACCCCATCACGAGGCAAGGCTGACACCAGACTGACCCCATCACGAGGCGAGGCTGACACCAGACTGACCCCATCACGAGGCAAGGGTGACACCAGACTGACCCCATCACGAGGCGAGGCTGACACCAGACTGACCCCATCACGAGGCGAGGCTGATACCAGACTGAAACCATCATGATGTGAGACTGACACCAGACTGACCCCATCACGAGGCGAGGCTGACACCAGACTGACACCATAATGATGTGAGGCTGACACCAGACTGACCCCATCACGAGGCGAGGCTGACACCAGACTGACCCCATCACGAGGCGAGGCTGACACCAGACTGACCCCATCAAGAGGCGAGGCTGACCCCAGACTGACCCCATCACGAGGCGAGGCTGACACCAGACTGACACCATCACGAGTCGAGACTGACACCAGACTGACACCATCACGAGGCGAGGCTGACACCAGACTGACACCATCATGATGTGAGGCTGATATTAGACTGACCCCATCACGAGGCGAGACTGACACCGGACTGACCCCATCACGAGGTGAGGCTGACACCAGACTGACACCATCATGATGTGAGGCTGACACCAGACTGACCCCATCACGAGGTGAGGCTGACACCAGACTGACCCCATCACGAGGCGAGGCTGACACCAGACTGACCCCATCATGAGGCGAGGCTGACACCAGACTGACACCATCATGATGTCAGGCTGACACCAGACTGACCCCATCCTGAGGCGAGGCTGAACCCAGACTGACCTCATCACGAGGCGAGACTGACACCAGACTGACCCCATCATGAGGCTAGACTGACACCAGACTGACCCCATCATGAGGCGAGGCTGACACCAGACTGACACCATCACGAGGCGAGACTGACACCAGACTGACCCCATCACGAGGCGAGGCTGACACCAGACTGACACCATCATGATGTGAGGCTGACACCAGACTGACCCCATCACGAGGCGAGGGTGACACCAGACTGACCCTATCACGAGGCGAGGCTTACACCAGACTGACCCCATCTCGAGGCGAGGCTGACACCAGACTGACACTATTACGATGTGAGGCTGACACCAGACTGACCCCATCACGAGGCGAGGCTGACACCAGACTGAAACCATCACGATGTGAGGCTGACACCAGACTTACCCCATCACGAGTCGAGGCTGACACCAGACTGACACCATCACGAGGCGAGGCTGACACCAGACTGACACCATCATGATGTGAGGCTGACACCAGACTGACCTCATCACGAGGCGAGGCTGACACCAGACTGACACCATCACGAGGCGAGGCTGACACCAGACTGTCACCATCATGATGTGAGGCTGACACCAGACTGACCCCATCACGAGGCGAGACTGACACCAGACTGACCCCATCACGAGGCGAGGCTGACAACAGATTGACCCCATCACGAGGCGAGGCTGACACCAGACTGACCCCATCACGAGTCGAGGCTGACACCAGACTGACCCCATCACGAGGCGAGGCTGACACCAGACTGACCCCATCACGAGGCAAGACTGACACCAGACTGACCCCATCATGATGTGAGGCTGACACTAGACTGACACCATCACTAGGCGAGACTGACACCAGACTGACCCCATCACGAGGCGAGGCTGACACCAGACTGACACAATCATGATGTGAGGCTGACACCAGACTGACCCCATCACGAGGCGAGGCTGACACCAGACTGACCCTATCACTAGGCGAGGCTGACACCAGACTGACCTCATCACGAGTTGAGGCTGACACCAGACTGACTCCATCACGATGTGAGGCTGACACCAGACTGACCCCATCACGAGGTGAGGCTGTCACCAGACTGACACCATCACGAGGCGAGGCTGACACCAGACGGACACCATCACGAGGCGAGGCTGACACTAGACTGACACCATCATGATGTGAGACTGACACAAGACTGACCCCATCACGAGGCGAGGCTGACACCAGACTGACCCCATCACGAGGCGAGGCTGACACCAGACTGACCCCATCACGAGGCGAGGCTGACACCAGACTGACCCCATCACGAGGCGAGGCTGACACCTGACTGACACCATCATGATGTGAGGCTGACACCAGACTGACCCCATCACTAGGCGAGGCTGACACCAGACTGACACCATCATGATGTGAGACTGACACAAGACTGACCCCATCACGAGGCGAGGCTGACACCAGACTGACCCCATCACGAGGCGAGGCTGACACCAGACTGACCCCATCACGAGGCGAGGCTGACACCAGACTGACACCATCATGATGTGAGGCTGACACTAGACTGACCCCATCACTAGGCGAGACTGACACCAGACTGACCCCATCACTAGGCGAGACTGACACAAGACTGACCCCATCAGGAGGCGAGACTGACAACAGACTGACCCCATCACGAGGCGAGACTGACACCAGACTGACCCCATCACGAGGCGAGGCTGACACCAGACTGACCCAATCACAAGGCGAGGCTGACACCAGACTGACACCATCACGAGGCGAGACTGACACCAGACTGACCCCCTCAGGAGGCGAGGCTGACACCAGACTGACCTCGTCACGAGGCGGGGCTGACACCAGACTGACCCCATCACGGGGCGAGGCTGACACCAGACTGACCCCATCACGAGGCGAGACTGACACCAGACTGACCCCATTACGAGGCGAGACTGACTCCAGACTGACCCCATCATGATGTGAGGCTAACACCAGACTGACCCTATCACGAGGCGATGCTGACACCAGACTGACCCCATCGCGAGGCGAGGCTGGCACCAGACTGACCCCATCGCGAGGCGAGGCTGACACCAGACTGACCCCATCACGAGGCGAGGCTGCAACCAGCCTGACCCCATCACAAGGCGAGGCTGACACCAGACTGACCCCATCAAGAGGCGAGACTGACACCAGACTTACCCCATCACGAGGCGAGGCTGACACCAGACTGACACCATCACAAGGCAAAGCTGACACCAGATTGACACCATCATGATGTGAGGCTGACACCAGACTGACCCCATCACGGGACGAGGCTGACACCAGACTGACCCAATCACGAGGCGAGACTGACACCAGACTGACCCCGTCACGGGGTGAGGCTGACACCAGACTGACCCCATCACGAGGCGAGGCTGACACCAGACTGACCCCATCACGAGGCGAGACTGACACCGGAATGACCCAATCACGGGGCGAGGCTGACACCAGACTGACCCCATCACGAGGCGAGGCAGACACCATACTGACACCATCACGAGGCGTGGCTGACACCAGACTGACCCCATCATGATGTGAGGCTGACACCAGACTGACCCCATTACGAGGCGATGCTGACACCAGACTGACACCATCATGATATAAAGGTGACACCAGACTGACCCCGTCACGGGGCGAGGCTGACACCAGACTGACCCCATCACGAGGCGAGGCTGACACCAGACTGACGCCATCACGAGGCGAGACTGACACAGGACTGACCCCATCACGGGGCGAGGCTGACACCAGAATGACCCCATCACGAGGCGAGGCTCACACCAGACTGACACCATCACGAGGCGTGGCTGACACCAGACTGACCCCATCATGATGTGAGGCTGACACCAGACTGACCCCATCACTAGGCGAGGCTGACACCAGACTGACCCCATCACGAGGCGAGGCTGACATCAGACTGACACCATCACGAGGCGAGGCTGACACCAGACTGACACCATCATAATGCGAGGCTGACACAAGACTGACCCCATCACGAGGCGAGATTGACACCAGACTGACCCCATCACGAGGCGAGACTGACACCAGACTGACCCCATCACGAGGCGAGACTGACACCAGACTGATCCCATCACGGGACGAGGCTGACACCAGACTGACCCCATCACGAGGCGAGGCTGACACCAGCCTGACCCCATCACTAGGCGAGGCTGACACCAGTCTGACCCCATCACGAAGCGAGGCTGACACCAGACTGACACCATCACGAGGCGAGGCTGACACCAGACTGACACCATCATGATGTGAGGCTGACATCAGACTGACCCCATCACGAGGCGAGACTGACACCGGACTGACCCCATCACGAGGTGAGGCTGACACCAGACTGACACCATCATGATGTGAGGCTGACACCAGACTGACCCAATCACGAGGTGAGGCTGACACCAGACTGACCCCATCACGAGGCGAGGCTGAAACCAGACTGACCCCATCATGAGGCGAGGCTGACACCAGACTGACACCATCATGATGTGAGGCTGACACCAGACTGACCCCATCCTGAGGCGAGGCTGACACCAGACTGACACCATCATGATGTGAGGCTGAACCCAGACTGACCTCATCACGAGGCGAGACTGACACCAGACTGACCCCATCACGAGGCAAGACTGACACCAGACTGACCCCATCATGAGGCGAGGCTGACACCAGACTGACCCCATCACGGGGCGAGGCTGACACCAGACTGACCCCATCACGAGGCGAGGCTGACACCAGACTGACCCCATCACGAGGCGAGACTGACACCAGACTGACCCCATCACGAGGCGAGACTGACACCAGACTGACCCCATCATGATGTGAGGCTGACACCAGACTGACCCCATCACGAGTCGAGGCTGACACCTGACTGACACCATCATGATGTGAGGCTGACACCAGACTGACCCCATCACGAGGCGAGGCTGACACCAGACTGACCCCATCACGAGGCGAGGCTGACACCAGACTGACCCCATCACGAGGTGAGACTGAAACCAGACTGACACCATCACGAGGCGAAGCTGACACCAGACTGACACCATCACGAGGCGATGCTGACACCAGACTGCCCCCATCACTAGGCGAGGCTGACACCAGACTGACCCCTTCATGATGTCAGGTTGACACCAGACTGACCCCATCACTAGGCGAGGCTGACACCAGACTGACCCCATCATGAGGCGAGGCTGACACCAGACTGACACCATCACGAGGCGAGGCTGACACCAGACTGACACCATCATGATGTGAGGCTGACACCAGACTGACCCCATCACGAGGCGAGGCTGACACCAGACTGACCCCATCATGAGGCGAGGCTGACACCAGACTGACACCATCATGATGTGAGGCTGACACCAGACTGACCCCATCACGAGGTGAGGCTGACACCAGACTGACACCATCATGATGTGAGGCTGACACCAGACTGACCTCATCACGAGGCGGGGCTGACACCAGACGGACACCATCACGAGGCGAGACTGAAACCAGACGGACACCATCACGAGGCGAGGCTGACACCAGACTGACCCCATAACGAGGCGAGGCTGACACCAGACTGACACCATCATGATGTGAGGCTGACACTAGACTGACCCCATCACGAGGCGAGACTGACACCAGACTGACCCCATCTCGAGGTGAGGCTGACACCAGACTGACACCATCATGATGTGAGGCTGACACCAGACTGACCTCATCACGAGGCGAGGCTGTCACCAGACTGACCCCATCACGAGGCAAGGGTGACACCAGACTGACCCTATCACTAGGCGAGGCTGACACCAGACTGACCCCATCACGAGGCGAGTCTGACACCAGACTGACCCCATCACGAGGTGAGGCTGACACCAGACTGAAACCATCACGAGGCGAGGCTGACACCAGACTGACACCATCACGAGGCGAGGCTGACACCTGACTGACACCATCATGATGTGAGGCTGACACCAGACTGACCCCATTACGAGGCGAGGCTGACACGAGACTGACCCCATCACGAGGCGAGGCTGACACCAGACTGACCCCATCACGAGGCGAGGCTGACACCAGACTGACCCCATCACGAGGCGAGACTGAAACCAGACTGACCCCATCACGAGGCGAGGCTGACACCAGACTGACCCCATCACGAGGCGAGGCTGACACCAGACTGACACCATCATGATGTGAGGCTGACACCAGACTGACCTCATCACGAGGCGAGGCTGACACCAGACTGACCCCATCACGAGTCGAGGCTGACACCAGACTGACCCCATCACGAGGCGAGGCTGACACCAGACTGACCCCATCACGAGGCGAGACTGACACCAGACTGACCCCATCATGATGTGAGGCTGACACTAGACTGACACCATCACTAGGCGAGACTGACACCAGACTGACCCCATCACGAGGCGAGGCTGACACCAGACTGACACAATCATGATGTGAGGCTGACACCAGACTGACCCCATCACGAGGCGAGGCTGACACCAGACTGACCCTATCACTAGGCGAGGCTGACACCAGACTGACCCCATCACGAGTCGAGGCTGACACCAGACTGACTCCATCATGATGTGAGGCTGACACCAGACTGACCCCATCACGAGGTGAGGCTGTCACCAGACTGACACCATCACGAGGCGAGGCTGACACCAGACGGACACCATCACGAGGCGAGGCTGACACTAGACTGACACCATCATGATGTGAGACTGACACAAGACTCACCCCATCACGAGGCGAGGCTGACACCAGACTGACCCCATCACGAGGCGAGGCTGACACCAGACTGACCCCATCACGAGGCAAGGCTGACACCAGACTGACCCCATCACGAGGCGAGGCTGACACCTGACTGACACCATCATGATGTGAGGCTGACACCAGACTGAGCCCATCACTAGGCGAGGCTGACACCAGACTGACACCATCATGATGTGAGACTGACACAAGACTGACCCCATCACGAGGCGAGGCTGACACCAGACTGACCCCATCACGAGGTGAGGCTGACACCAGACTGACCCCATCACGACGCGAGGCTGACACCAGACTGACACCATCATGATGTGAGGCTGACACCAGACTGACCTCGTCACGAGGCGGGGCTGACACCAGACTGACCCCATCACGGGGCGAGGCTGACACCAGACTGACCCCATCACGAGGCGAGACTGACACCAGACTGACCCCATTACGAGGCGAGACTGACTCCAGACTGACCCCATCATGATGTGAGGCTAACACCAGACTGACCCTATCACGAGGCGATGCTGACACCAGACTGACCCCATCGCGAGGCGAGGCTGACACCAGACTGACCCCATCACGAGGCGAGGCTGCAACCAGCCTGACCCCATCACTAGGCGAGACTGACACCAGACTGACCCCATCACGAGGCGAGACTGACACCAGACTTACCCCATCACGAGGCGAGGCTGACACCAGACTGACACCATCACAAGGCAAAGCTGACACCAGATTGACACCATCATGATGTGAGGCTGACACCAGACTGACCCAATCACGAGGCGAGACTGACATCAGACTGACCCCGTCACGGGGCGAGGCTGACACCAGACTGACCCCATCACGAGGCGAGGCTGACACCATACTGACCCCATCACAAGGCGAGACTGACACCTGAATGACCCAATCACGGGGCGAGGCTGACACCAGACTGACCCCATCACGAGGCGAGGCTGACACCAGACTGACACCATCACGAGGCGAGGCTGACACCAGACTGACACCATCACGAGGCGTGGCTGACACCAGACTGACCCCATCATGATGTGAGGCTGACACCAGACTGACCCCATCACGAGGCGATGCTGACACCAGACTGACACAATCATGATATAAAGCTGACACCAGACTGACCCCGTCACGGGGCGAGGCTGACACCAGACTGACCCCATCACGAGGCGAGGCTGACACCAGACTGACGCCATCACGAGGCGAGACTGACACAGGACTGACCCCATCACGGTGCGAGGCTGACACCAGACTGACCCCATCACGAGGCGAGGCTGACACCAGACTGACCCCATCACGAGGCGAGGCTGACACCAGACTGACCCCATCACTAGGCGAGGCTGACACCAAACTGACCCCATCACGAGGCGAGGCTGACATCAGACTGACACCATCACGAGGCGAGGCTGACACCAGACTGACACCATCATAATGCGAGGCTGACAAAAGACTGACCCCATCACGAGGCGAGATTGACACCAGACTGACCCCATCACGAGGCGAGACTGACACCAGACTGACCCCGTCACGGGGCGAGGCTGACACCAGACTGACCCCATCACGAGGCGAGGCTGACACCAGACTGACACCATCATGATGTGAGGCTGACACCAGACTGACCCCATCACGAGGCGAGACTGACACCAGACTGACCCCATCACGAGGCGAGACTGACACCAGACTGACCCCATCACGAGGCGAGGCTGACACCAGACTGACTCCATCACGGGGCGAGGCTGATACCAGACTGACCCCATCACGAAGCGAGACTGACACCAGACTTACCCCATCACGAGGCGAGACTGACACCAGACTGACCCCATCATGATGTGAGGCTGACACCAGACTGACCCCATCACGAGGCGAGGCTGACACCTGACTGACACCATCACGAGGCGATGCTGACACCAGACTGACACCATCATGATGTGAGGCTGACACCAGACTGAGCCCATCACTAGGCGAGGCTGACACCAGACTGACACCATCATGATGTGAGACTGACACAAGACTGACCCCATCACGAGGCGAGGCTGACACCAGACTGACCCCATCACGAGGTGAGGCTGACACCAGACTGACCCCATCACGACGCGAGGCTGACACCAGACTGACACCATCATGATGTGAGGCTGACACCAGACTGACCTCGTCACGAGGCGGGGCTGACACCAGACTGACCCCATCACGGGGCGAGGCTGACACCAGACTGACCCCATCACGAGGCGAGACTGACACCAGACTGACCCCATTACGAGGCGAGACTGACTCCAGACTGACCCCATCATGATGTGAGGCTAACACCAGACTGACCCTATCACGAGGCGATGCTGACACCAGACTGACCCCATCGCGAGGCGAGGCTGACACCAGACTGACCCCATCACGAGGCGAGGCTGCAACCAGCCTGACCCCATCACTAGGCGAGACTGACACCAGACTTACCCCATCACGAGGCGAGGCTGACACCAGACTGACACCATCACAAGGCAAAGCTGACACCAGATTGACACCATCATGATGTGAGGCTGACACCAGACTGACCCAATCACGAGGCGAGACTGACATCAGACTGACCCCGTCACGGGGCGAGGCTGACACCAGACTGACCCCATCACGAGGCGAGGCTGACACCATACTGACCCCATCACAAGGCGAGACTGACACCTGAATGACCCAATCACGGGGCGAGGCTGACACCAGACTGACCCCATCACGAGGCGAGGCTGACACCAGACTGACACCATCACGAGGCGAGGCTGACACCAGACTGACAAAATCACGAGGCGTGGCTGACACCAGACTGACCCCATCATGATGTGAGGCTGACACCAGACTGACCCCATCACGAGGCGATGCTGACACCAGACTGACACAATCATGATATAAAGCTGACACCAGACTGACCCCGTCACGGGGCGAGGCTGACACCAGACTGACCCCATCACGAGGCGAGGCTGACACCAGACTGACGCCATCACGAGGCGAGACTGACACAGGACTGACCCCATCACGGTGCGAGGCTGACACCAGACTGACCCCATCACGAGGCGAGGCTGACACCAGACTGACCCCATCACGAGGCGAGGCTGACACCAGACTGACCCCATCACTAGGCGAGGCTGACACCAAACTGACCCCATCACGAGGCGAGGCTGACATCAGACTGACACCATCACGAGGCGAGGCTGACACCAGACTGACACCATCATAATGCGAGGCTGACAAAAGACTGACCCCATCACGAGGCGAGATTGACACCAGACTGACCCCATCACGAGGCGAGACTGACACCAGACTGACCCCGTCACGGGGCGAGGCTGACACCAGACTGACCCCATCACGAGGCGAGGCTGACACCAGACTGACACCATCATGATGTGAGGCTGACACCAGACTGACCCCATCACGAGGCGAGACTGACACCAGACTGACCCCATCACGAGGCGAGACTGACACCAGACTGACCCCATCACGAGGCGAGGCTGACACCAGACTGACTCCATCACGGGGCGAGGCTGATACCAGACTGACCCCATCACGAAGCGAGACTGACACCAGACTTACCCCATCACGAGGCGAGACTGACACCAGACTGACCCCATCATGATGTGAGGCTGACACCAGACTGACCCCATCACGAGGCGAGGCTGACACCTGACTGACACCATCACGAGGCGATGCTGACACCAGACTGACACCATCATGATGTGAGGCTGACACCAGACTGACCCCATCATGAGGCGAGGCTGACAGCAGACTGACCCCATCACGAGGCGAGGCTGACACCAGACTGACCCCATCACGAGGCGAGGCTGACACCAGACTGACCCCATCACGAAGCGAGGCTGACACCAGACTGACACCATCACAAGGCGAAGCTGACACAAGATTGACACCATCACGGGGCGAGGCTGACACCAGACTGACCCCATCACGAGGCGAGGCTGACACCAGACGGACCCCATCACGAGGCAAGACTGACACCAGACTGACCCCATCATGAGGCGAGACTGGCACCACACTGACGCCATCACGGGGCGAGGCTGACACCAGACTGACCCCATCACGAGGCGAGGCTGACACCAGACTGACCCCATCACGAGGCGAGGCTGACACCAGACTGACCCTATCACGAGGCGAGGCTGACCCCAGACTGACCCCATCACGAGGTGAGGCTGACACCAGACTGACCCCATCACGAGGCGAGGCTGACTCCAGACTGACACCATCACGAGGCGAGGCTGACACCAGACTGACCCCATCACTAGGCGAGGCTGACACCAGACTGACCCCATCGCGATGTGAGGCTGACACCAGACTGACCCCATCACGAGGCGAGGCTGACACCAGACTGACCCCATCACGAGGCGAGGCTGACACCAGACTGACCCTATCACGAGGCGATGCTGACCCCAGACTGACCCCATCACGAGGTGAGGCTGACACCAGACTGACCCCATCACGAGGCGAGGCTGACACCAGACTGACCCCATCACGAGGCGAGGCTGACACCAGACTGACCCCATCACTAGGTGAGGCTGACACCAGACTGACCCCATCACGAGGCGAGACTGACACCAGACTGACCCCATCACGAAACGAGGCTGACACCAGACTGACCCCATTACGACGCGAGGCTGACACCAGACTGACCCCATAACGAGGCGAGACTGACACCAGACTGACCCCATCACAAGGCTAAGCTGACACCAGACTGACACCATCACGATGTGAGGCTGACACCAGACTGACCCCATCACGAGGCGAAGCTGACACCAGACTGACCCCATCACGAGGCGAGGCTGACACCAGACTGACACCATCACGAGGCGAGGCTGACACCAGACTGACCCCGTAACGAGGCGAGACTGACACCAGACTGACCCCATCACGAGGCGAGGCCGACACCGGACTGACACCATCATGATGTGAGGCTGACACCAGACTGACACCATCATGATGTGAGGCTGACACCAGACTGACCCCATCACGAGGCGAGGCTGACACCAGACTGACCGCATCACGAGGCGAGGCTGACACCAGACTGACCCCATCACAAGGCGAAGCTGACACCTGACTGACACCATCATGATGTGAGGCTGACACCAGACTGACCCTATCATGAGGCGAGGCTGACACCAGACTGACACAATGACGAGGCGAGGCTGACACCAGACTGAAACCATCACGAGGCAAGGCTGACACCTGACTGACACCATCATGATGTGAGGCTGACACCAGACTGACACAATCACGAGGCGAGGCCGACACCGGACTGACCCCATCACGAGGCGAGGCTGACACCAGACTGACCCCATCACGAGGCGAGGCTGACACCAGACTGACCCCATCACGAGGCGAGGCTGACACCAGACTGACCCCATCACGAGGCGAGGCTGACACCAGACTGACCCGATCGCAATGTGAGGCTGACACCAGACTGACCCCATCACGGGGCGAGGCTGACACCAGACTGACACAATCATGATGTGAGGCTGACACCAGACTGACCCCATCACGAGGCGAGGCTGACACCAGACTGACCCCATCACGAGGCGAGGCTGACACCAGACTGACCCCATCACGAGGCGAGGCTGACACCAGACTGACCCCATCACGAGGCAAGACTGACACCAGACTGACCCCATCACGAGGCAAGACTGACACCAGACTGACCCCATCACGAGTCGAGACTGACACCTGACTGACACCATCATGATGTGTGGCTGACACCAGACTGACCCCATCACGAGGCGAGGCTGACACCAGACTGACACCATCACGAGGCGAGGCTGACACCAGACTGACACCATCACGAGGCGAGACTGACACCAGACTGACCCCATCACGAGGCGAGACTGACACCAGACTGACCCCATCAGGAGGCGAGACTGGCACCAGACTGACACCATCACGAGGTGAGACTGACACCAGACTGACCCCATCACGAGGAGAGGCTGACACCAGACTGACCCCATCACGGGGAGAGGCTGACACCAGACTGACCCCATCACGAGGCGAGGCTGACCCCAGACTGACCCCATCACGAGGTGAGGCTGACACCAGTCTGACCCCATCACGAGGCGAGGCTGACACCAGACTGACCGCATCACGAGGCGAGGCTGACACCAGACTGACCCCATCACAAGGCGAAGCTGACACCTGACTGACACCATCATGATGTGAGGCTGACACCAGACTGACCCTATCATGAGGCGAGGCTGACACCAGACTGACACAATGACGAGGCGAGGCTGACACCAGACTGAAACCATCACGAGGCAAGGCTGACACCTGACTGACACCATCATGATGTGAGGCTGACACCAGACTGACACCATCACGAGGCGAGGCTGACACCAGACTGACCAAATCACGAGGCGAGGCCGACACCGGAATGACCCCATCACAAGGCGAGACTGACACCGGACTGACACCATCACGAGGCGAGGCTGACACCAGACTGACCCCATCCCTAGGCGAAGCTGACACCAGACTGACACCATCACGATGTGAGGCTGACACCAGACTGACCCCATCACGAGGCGAGGCTGACACCAGACTGACCCCATCACGAGGCGAGGCTGACACCAGAATGACCCCATCACGAGGCAAGGCTGACACCAGACTGACCTCATCACGAGGCGAGGCTGACACCAGACTGACCCCATCACGAGGCGAGGCTGACACCAGAATGACCCCATCACGAGGCAAGGCTGACACCAGACTGACCCCATCACGAGGCGAGGCTGACACCAGACTGACACCATCACGAGGCAAGGCTGACACCAGACTGACCCCATCACGAGGTGAGACTGACACCAGACTGACCCCATCACAAGGCGAGACTGACACCGGATTGACCGAATCACGAGGCAAGGCTGACACCAAACTGACCCCAAAACTAGGCGAGGCTGACACCAGACTGACCCCATCACGAGGCGAGACTGACACCAGACTGACCCCATCACGAGGCGAGACTGAAACCAGACTGAAACCATCACTAGGCGAGGCTGACACCAGACTGACCCCATCCCTAGGCGAGGCTGACACCAGACTGACACCATCACGATGTGAGGCTGACACCAGACTGACCCCATCACGAGGCGAGGCTGACACCAGACTGACCCCATCACGAGGCGAGGCTGACACCAGAATGACCCCATCACGAGGCAAGGCTGACACCAGACTGACCTCATCACGAGGCGAGGCTGACACCAGACTGACCCCATCACGAGGCGAGGCTGACACCAGAATGACCCCATCACGAGGCAAGGCTGACACCAGACTGACCCCATCACGAGGCGAGGCTGACACCAGACTGACACCATCACGAGGCAAGGCTGACACCAGACTGACCCCATCACGAGGTGAGACTGACACCAGACAGACCCCATCACAAGGCGAGACTGACACCGGATTGACCCCATCACGAGGCAAGGCTGACACCAAACTGACCCCAAAACTAGGCGAGGCTGACACCAGACTGACCCCATCACGAGGCGAGACTGACACCAGACTGACCCCATCACGAGGCGAGACTGAAACCAGACTGAAACCATCACTAGGCGAGGCTGACACCAGACTGACCCCATCACGAGGCGAGGCTGACACCAGACTGACCCTATCACGAGGCGAGGCTGACACCAGACTGACCCCATCACGAGGCGAGACTGAAACCAGACTGACACCATCACTAGGCGAGGCTGACACCAGACTGACCCCATCACGAGGCGAGGCTGACACCAGACTGACCCCATCACGAGGCGAGGCTGACACCAGACTGACCCCATCACGAGTCGAGGCTGACACCAGACTGACCCCATCGCGATGTGAAGCTGACACCAAACTGACCCCATCACAAGGCGAGGCTGACACCAGACTGACCCCATCACGAGGCGAGACTGACACCAGACTGAACCCATCACGAGGCGAGGCTGACACCAGACTGACACCATCACGATGCGAGACTGACACCAGACTGACCCCATCACGAAGCGAGACTGACACCAGACTGACCCCATCACGAGGTGAGACTGACACCAGACTGACCCCATCACAAGGCGAGACTGACACCGGATTGACCCCATCACGAGGCAAGGCTGACACCAAACTGACCCCAAAACTAGGCGAGGCTGACACCAGACTGACCCCATCACGAGGCGAGACTGACACCAGACTGACCCCATCACGAGGCGAGGCTGACACCGGACTGACACCATCATGAGGCGAGGCTGACACCAGACTGACACCATCACAATGTGAGGCTGACACCAGACTGACCCCATAACGAGGCGAGGCTGACACCAGACTGACCCCATCATGAGGCGAGGCTGACACCAGACTGACACGATCACGATGTGAGGCTGACTCCAGACTGACCCCATCACGAGGCGAGGCTGACACCAGACTGACACCATCACGAGGCAAGGCTGACACCAGACTGACCCCATCACGAGGCGAGGCTGACACCAGACTGACACCATCACGAGGCGAGACTGACACCAGACTGACCCCATCACGAGGCGAGACTGACACCAGACTGACACCATCACGAGGCGAGACTGACACCAGACTGACCCCATCAGGAGGCGAGACTGGCACCAGACTGACACCATCACGAGGTGAGACTGACACCAGACTGACCCCATCACGAGGAGAGGCTGACACCAGACTGACCCCATCACGGGGCGAGGCTGACACCAGACTGACCCCATCACGAGGCGAGGCTGACACCAGATTGACCCCATCACGAGGCGAGGCTGACACCAGACTGACACCATCATGATGTGAGGCTGACACCAGACTGACCCCATCACGACTCGAGGCTGACACCAGACCGACACCATCACGATGCGAGACTGACACCAGACTGACCCCATCACGAGGCGAGACTGACACCAGACTGACCCCATCACGAGGCGAGACTGACACCAGACTGACACCATCACGAGGCAAGACTGACACCAGACTGACACCATCACGAGGCGAGACTGACACCAGACTGACCCCATCACGAGGTGAGACTGACACCAGACTGACCCCATCACGAGGCGGGGCAGACACCAGACTGACCCCATCACGAGGCGAAGCTGACACCTGACTTACACTATCATGATGTGAGGCTGACACCAGACTGACCCCATCACGAGGAGAGGCTGACACCAGACTGACCACATCATGAGGCGAGGCTGACACCAGACTGACACCATCACGAGGCGAGGCTGACACCGGACTGACCCCATCACGAGGCGAAGCTGAAACCCGACTGACCCCATCACGATGCGAGGCTGACACCAGACTGACACCATCACGATGTGAGGCTGACGCCAGACTGACCCCATCACGAGGCAAGGCTGACACCAGACTGACCCCATCATGATGTGAGGCTGACACCAGACTGACCCCATCACGAGGCGAGGCTGAAACCCGACTGACCCCATCACGAAGCGAGGCTGACACCAGACTGACCCCATCACGAGGCAAGGCTGACACCAGACTGACAACTTCATGATTTGAGGCTGACACCAGACTGACCCTATCACGAGGCGAGGCTGACACCAGACTGACCCCATCACGAGGCGAGGCTGACACCAGACTGACCCCATTATGAGGCGAGACTGACATCGGACTGACCCCATCATGATGTGAGCCTGACACCAGACTGACCCCATCACGAGGTGAGGCTGACACCAGACTGACACCATCACGAGGCGAGGCTGAAAGCAGACTGACCCCATCACGAGGCGAGGCTGACACCAGACTGACACCATTACGAGGCGAGACTGACATCGGAGTGACCCCATCACGAGGCGAGGCTGACACCAATATGACTCCATCACGAGGCTAGGCTGACACCAGACTGACACCATCATGATGTGAGGCTGACACCAGACTGACCGCATCACGAGGCGAGGCTGACACCTGACTGTCCCTATCACTAGGCGAGGCTGACACCAGACTGACCCCATCACGAGGCGAGGCTGACACCAGACTGACACCATCACGAAGCGAGGCTGACACCAGACTGACCCCATCACGAGGCGAGGCTGACACCAGACTGACACCATCATGATGTGAGGCTGACACCAGACTGACCCCATCACGAGGAGAGGCTGACACCAGACTGACCCCATCACGAGGCGAGGCTGACACCAGACTGACCCCATCACGAGGCGAGGCTGACACCAGACTGACACCATTACGAAGCGAGGCTGACACCAGACTGACACCATCATGAGGCGAGGCTGACACCAGACTGACCCCATCATGATGTGAGGCTGACACCAGACTGACCCCATCACTAGGCGAGGCTGACACCAGACTAACACCATCACGAGGCGAGGCTGACACCAGACTGACACCATCACGAGGCGAGGCTGACACCAAACTGACACCATCATGATGTGAGGCTGACACCAGACTGACCCCATGAAGAGGCGAGGCTGACACCAGACTGACCCCATCACGAGGCGAGGCTGACACCAGACTGACCCCATCACGAGGCGAGGCTGACACCAGACTGACACCATCATGATGTGAGGCTGACACCAGACTGACACCATCACGAGGCGAGACTGACACCAGACTGACACCATCACGATGCGAGGCTGACACCAGACTGACACCATCATGATGTGAGGCTGACACCAAACTGACACCATCACTAGGCGAGGCTGACACCAGACTGACCCCATCACGAGGCGAGGCTGACACCAGACTGACCCCATCACGAGGCGAGGCTGACACCAGACTGACACCATCACAAGGCGAGACTGACACCAGACTGACCCCATCACGATGTGAGGCTGACACCAGACTGACACCATCATGATGTGAGCCTGACACAGACTGACCCCATCACGAGGCGAGGCTGACACCAGACTGACCCCATCACGAGGCGAGACTGACACCAGACTGACACCATCACGAGGCGAGGCTGACACCAGACTGACCCCATCACGAGGCGAGGCTGACACCAGACTGACCCCATCACGAGGTGAGGCTGACACCAGACTGACCCCATCACGAAGCGAGGCTGACACCAGACTGACACCATCACGAGGCGAGGCTGACACCAGACTGACCCCATCACGAGGCGAGGCTGACACCAGACTGACACCATCATGATGTGAGGCTGACACCAGACTGACCCCATCACGAGGCGAGGCTGAAACCAGACTGACCCCATCACGAGGCGAGGCTGACACCAGACTGGCCCCATCACGAGGCGAGGCTGACACCAGACTGACCCCATCACGAGCTGAGGCTGACACCAGACTGACCCCATCACGAGGAGAGGCTGACACCAGACTGACACCATCACAAGGCGAAGCTGACACCAGACTGACACCATCATGATGTGAGGCTGACACCAGACTGACCCCATCACTAGGCGAGGCTGACACCAGACTGACCCCATCACTAGCGAGGCTGACACCAGACTGACCCCATCACGAGTCGAGGCTGACACCAGACTGACCCCATCACGAGGCGAGACTGACACCAGACTGGCCCCATCACGAGGCGAGGCTGACACCAGACTGACCCCATCACGAGGCGAGGCTGACACCAGACTGACACCATCATGATGTGAGGCTGACACCAGACTGACCCCATCACGAGGCGAGGCTGACACCAGACTGACCCCATCACGAGGCGAGGCTGACACCAGACTGACACCATCACGAGGCGAGGCTGAAACCCGACTGACCCCATCACGACGCGAGGCTGACACCAAACTGACCCCATCACGAGGCGAGGCTGACACCAGACTGACACCATCACGAGGCGAGGCTGACACCAGACTGACCCCATCACGATGCGAGGCTGACACCGGACTGACACCATCATGAGGCGAGACTGACACCAGACTGACCCCATCACGAGGCGAGGCTGACACCAGACTGACACCATCACGAGGCGAGGCTGACACCAGACTGACCCCATCACGATGTGAGGCTGACACCAGACTGACACCATCACGAGGCGAGACTGACACCAGACTGACACCATCACGAGGCGAGACTGACACCAGACTGACACCATCACGAGGCGAGGCTGACACCAGACTGACCCCATCACGAGGCGAGGCTGACACCAGACTGACCCCATCACGAGGCGAGGCTGACACCAGACTGACCCCATCACGAGGCGAGACTGACACCAGACTGACCCCATCACGAGGCGAGGCCGACACCGGACTGACCCCATCACGAGGCGAGGCCGACACCGGACTGACCCCATCACGAGGCGAGGCTGACACCAGACTGACCCCATCACGAGACAAGACTGACACCAGAATGACACCATCACGAGGCGAGGCTGACACCAGACTGACCCCATCACGAGGCGAGGCTGACACCAGACTGACCCCATCACGAGGCGAGGCTGACACCAGACTGACACCATCACGAGGCGAGGCCGACACCAGACTGACACCATCACGAGGCGAGGCTGACACCTGACTGAAACCATCATGATGTGAGGCTGACACCAGACTGACCCCATCACGAGGCGAGGCTGACACCAGACTGACCCCATCACGAGACAAGACTGACACCAGAATGACACCATCATGAGGCGAGGCTGACACCAGACTGACCCCATCACGAGGCGAGGCTGACACCAGACTGACCCCATCACGAGGCGAGGCTGACACCAGACTGACACCATCACGAGGCGAGGCTGACACCAGACTGACACCATCACGAGGCGAGGCTGACACCTGACTGAAACCATCATGATGTGAGGCTGACACCAGACTGACCACACGAGGCGAGGCTGACACCAGAGTGACACCATCATGATGTGAGGCTGACACCAGACTGACCCCATGAAGAGGTGAGGCTGACACCAGACTGACCCCATCACGAGGCGAGGCTGACACCAGACTGACCCCATCACGAGGTGAGGCTGACACCAGACAGACACCATCACGAGGCGAGGCTGACACCAGACTGACCCCATCATGAGGCGAGGCTGACACCAGACTGACCCCATCACGAGGCGAGACTGACACCAGAATGACCCCATCACGAGGACGAGGCTTAAACCCGACTGACCCCATCATGACGCGAGGCTGACACCAGACTGACACCATCACGACGCGAGGCTGACACCAGACTGACACCATCACGATGTGAGGCTGACACCAGACTGACCCCATCACGAGGCGAGGCTGACACCAGACTGACCCCATCACGAGGCGAGGCTGACACCAGACTGACACCATCATGATGTGAGGCTGACACCAGACTGACCCCATCTTTAGGCGAGGCTGACACCAGACTGACACCATCACGAGGCGAGGCTGACACCAGACTGACACCATCACGAGGCGAGGCTGACACCAGACTGACACCATCATGATGTGAGGCTGACACCAGACTGACCCCATGAGAGGCGAGGCTGACACCAGACTGACACCATCACGAGGCGAGGCTGACACCTGACTGACACCATCATGATGTGAGGCTGACACCAGACTGACACCATCACGAGGCGAGGCTGAAACCAGACTGACCCCATCACGAGGCGAGACTGACACCGGACTGACCCCATCACGAGGCGAGGCTGACACCAGACTGACCCCATCACTATGCGAGGCTGACACCAGACTGACCCCATCATGAGGCGAGGCTGACACCAGACTGACCCCATCACGAGGCGAGGCTGACACCAGACTGACCCCATCACGAGGCGAGGCTGACACCAGACTGACCCCATCACGAGGCGAAGCTGACACCAGACTGACCCCATCACGAGGCGAGGCTGAAACCAGACTGAACCCATCACGAGGCGAGGCAGAAACCAGACTGACCCCATCATGATGTGAGGCTGACACCAGACTGACCCCATCACTAGGCGAGGCTGACACCAGACTGACACCATCACGAGGCGAGGGTGACACCAGACTGACACCATCACGAGGCGAGGCTGACACCAGACTGACACCATCATGATGTGAGGCTGACACCAGACTGACCCCATGAAGAGGCGAGGCTGACACCAGACTGACCCTATCACTAGGCGAGGCTGACACCAGACTTACACCATCACGAGGCGAGGCTGAAACCCGACTGACCCCATCACGACGCGAGGCTGACACCAGACTGACCCCATCACGAGGCGAGGCTGAAACCAGACTGAACCCATCACGAGGCGAGGCAGACACCAGACTGACCCCATCACGACGCGAGGCTGACACCAGACTGACCCCATCACGAGGCGAGGCTGAAACCAGACTGAACCCATCACGAGGCGAGGCTGACACCAGACTGACCCCATCACTAGGCGAGGCTGACACCAGACTGACACCATCATGATGTGAGGCTGACACCAGACTGACCCCATGAAGAGGCGAGGCTGACACCAGACTGACCCCATCATGAGGCGAGACTGACACCAGACTGACCCCATCACGAGGCGAGACTGACACCAGACTGACCCCATCACGAGGCGAGACTGACACCAGACTGACCCCATCACGAGGCGAGACTGACACCAAACTGAACCCATCACGAGGCGAGGCTGACACCAGACTGACACCATCATGATGTGAGGCTGACACCAGACTGACCCCATCACGAGGCGAGGCTGACACCAAACTGACCCCATCAGGAGGTGAGGCTGACACCAGACTGACACCATCATGATGTGAGGCTGACACCAGACTGACCCCATCACGAGGCGAGGCTGACACCAGACTGACACCATCATGATGTGAGGCTGACACCAGACTGACCTCATCACGAGGCGGGGCTGACACCAGACGGACACCATCACGAGGCGAGACTGAAACCAGACGGACACCATCACGAGGCGAGGCTGACACCAGACTGACCCCATCACGAGGCGAGGCTGACACCAGACTGACACCATCATGATGTGAGGCTGACACCAGACTGACCCCATCACGAGGCGAGGGTGACACCAGACTGACCCTATCACAAGGCGAGACTTACACCAGACTGACCCCATCTCGAGGCGAGGCTGACACCAGACTGACACCATTACGATGTGAGGCAGACACCAGACTGACCCCATCACGAGGCGAGACTGACACCAGACTGACCCCATCTCGAGGCGAGGCTGACACCAGACTGACACCATCATGATGTGAGGCTGACACCAGACTGAACTCATCACGAGGCGAGGCTGACACCAGACTGACACCATCACGAGGCGAGGCTGACACCAGACTGACACCATCATGATGTGAGGCTGACACCAGACTGACCCCATCACGAGGCGAGGGTGACACCAGACTGACCCCATCACGAGGCGATGCTGACACCAGATTGACACCATCATGAAGTGAGGCTGACACCAGACTGACCCCGTCACGGAGCGAGGCTGACACCTGACTGACCCCATCACGAGGCGAGGCTGACACCAGACTGACACCGTCACGAGGCGAGACTGACACCAGACTGACGCCATCACGAGGCGAGGCTGACACCAGACTGACCCCATCACGAGGCGAGACTGACACCAGACTGACCCCATCTCGAGGCGAGGCTGACACCAGACTGACACCATCATGATGTGAGGCTGACACCAGACTGAACTCATCACGAGGCGAGGCTGACACCAGACTGACACCATCACGAGGCGAGGCTGACACCAGACTGACACCATCATGATGTGAGGCTGACACCAGACTGACCCCATCACGAGGCGAGGGTGACACCAGACTGACCCCATCACGAGGCGATGCTGACACCAGATTGACACCATCATGAAGTGAGGCTGACACCAGACTGACCCCGTCACGGAGCGAGGCTGACACCTGACTGACCCCATCACGAGGCGAGGCTGACACCAGACTAACACCGTCACGAGGCGAGGCTGACTCCAGACTGACCCCAACACGAAGCGAGGCGGACACCGGACTGACCCCATCACGAGGCGAGGCTGACACCAGACTGACGCCATCACGAGGCGAGGCTGACACCAGACTGACCCCATCACGAGGCGAGACTGACACCAGACTGACCCCATCATGATGTGAGGCTGACACCAGACTGACCCCATCACGAGGCGATGCTGACACCAGTCTTACCCAATCACGAGGTGAGGCTGACACCAGACTGATACCATCACAAGGCGAAGCTGACACCAGTTTGACACCATCATGATGTGAGGCTGACACCAGACTGACCCCGTCACAGAGCGAGGCTGACACCAGACTGACCCCATCACGAGGCGAGGCTGACACCAGACTGACACCGTCACGAGGCGAGGCTGACTCCAGACTGACCCCATCACGAGGCGAGGCGGACACCGGACTGACCCCATCACGAGGCGAGGCTGACACCAGACTGACCCCATCACGAGGCGAAGCTGACACCAGACTGACCACATCACTAGCGAGGCTGACACCAGACTGACCCCATCACTAGCGAGGCTGACACCGGACTGACCCCATCACGAGGCGAGGCTGACACCAGACTGACACCATCATGATGTGAGGCTGACACCAGACTGACACCATCACAAGGCGAGACTGACACCAGACTGACCCCATCATGAGGCGATGCTGACACCAGACTGACCCCATCATGAGGCGAGGCTGACACCAGACTGACACCATCACAAGGCGAAGCTGACACCAGATTGACACCATCATGATGTGAGGATGACACCAGACTGACCCCGTCACGGAGCGAGGCTGACACCAGACTGACCCCATCACGAGGCGAGACTGACACCAGACTGACACCATCACTAGGCGAGACTGACACCAGACTGACCCAATCACGAGGCGAGACTGACACCAGACTGACCCCATCATGAGGCGAAGCTGACACCAGACTGACCCCATCACGAGGCGAGACTGACACCAGACTGACCCCATCACGAGGCGAGACTGACACCAGACTGACCCCATCATGATGTGAGGCTGACACCAGACTGAGCCCATCACGAGGCGAGGCTGACAGCAGACTGACCCCATCACTAGGCGAGGCTGACACCAGACTGACCCCATCACGAGGCGAGGCTGACACCAGACTGACCCCATCACGAGGCGAGGCTGACACCAGACTGACCCCATCACGAGGCGAGACTGACACCAGACTTAACCCATCACGAGGCAAGGCTGACACCAGACTGACACCATCACAAGGCGAAGCTGACACCAGATTGACACCATCATGATGTGAGGCTGACACCAGACGGACCTCATCACGGGACGAGGCTGACACCAGACTGACCCCATCACGAGGCGACACTGACACCAGACTGACACCATCACGAGGCGAGACTGACACCAGACTGACCCCATCACGAGGCGAGACTGACACCAGACTGACCCCATCTCAAGGCGAGACTGACACCAGACTGACACCATCACAAGGCGAAGCTGACACCAGATTGACACCATCATGATGTGAGGCTGACACCAGACGGACCTCATCACGGGACGACACTGACACCAGACTGACACCATCACGAGGCGAGGCTGACACCAGACTGACCCCATCACGGGGCGAGGCTGACACCAGACTGACCCCATCACGAGGCGAGACTGACACCAGACTGACCCCATCAAGAGGCGAGACTGACACCAGACTGACCCCATCACGAGGCGAGACTGACACCAGACTGACCCCATGATGATGTGAGGCTGACACCAGACTGACCCCATCACGGGGCGAGGCTGACACCAGACTGACCCAATCACGAGGCAAGACTGACACCAGACTGACCCCATCACGAGGCGAGACTGACACCAGACTGAACCCATCATGATGTGAGGCTGACACCAGACTGACCCCATCACGAGTCGAGGCTGACACCTGACTGACACCATCATGATGTGAGGCTGACACCAGACTGCCCCCATCACTAGGCGAGGCTGACACCAGACTGACCCCTTCATGATGTGAGGTTGACACCAGACTGACCCCATCACTAGGCGAGGCTGACACCAGACTGACCCCATCATGAGGCGAGGCTGACACCAGACTGACACCATCACGAGGCGAGGCTGACACCAGACTGACCCCATCATGATGTGAGGCTGACACCAGACTGACCCCATCACGAGGCTAGGCTGACACCAGACTGACCCCATCATGAGGCGAGGCTGACACCAGACTGACACCATCATGATGTGAGGCTGACACCAGACTGACCCCATCACGAGGCGAGGCTGACACCAGACTGACACCATCATGATGTGAGGCTGACACCAGACTGACCTCATCACGAGGCGGGGCTGACACCAGACGGACACCATCACGAGGCGAGACTGAAACCAGACGGACACCATCACGAGGCGAGGCTGACACCAGACTGACCCCATCACGAGGCGAGGCTGACACCAGACTGACACCATCATGATGTGAGGCTGACACCAGACTGACCCCATCACGAGGCGAGGGTGACACCAGACTGACCCTATCACAAGTCGAGACTTACACCAGACTGACCCCATCTCGAGGCGAGGCTGACACCAGACTGACACCATTACGATGTGAGGCTGACACCAGACTGACCCCATCACGAGGCGAGACTGACACCAGACTGACCCCATCTCGTGGCGAGGCTGACACCAGACTGACACCATCATGATGTGAGGCTGACACCAGACTGAACTCATCACGAGGCGAGGCTGACACCAGACTGACACCATCACGAGGCGAGGCTGACACCAGACTGACACCATCATGATGTGAGGCTGACACCAGACTGACCCTATCACGAGGCGAGGCTTACACCAGACTGACCCCATCTCGAGGCGAGGCTGACACCAGACTGACACCATTACGATGTGAGGCTGACACCAGACTGACCCCATCACGAGGCGAGGCTGACACCAGACTGACACCATCACGAGGCGAGGCTGACACCAGACTGACACCATCACGAGGCAAGGCTGACGCCAGACTGACCCCATCGCGAGGCGAGGCTGACACCTGACTGACACCATCACGATGTGAGGCTGACACCAGACTGACCCCATCACGAGGCGAGGCTGACACCAGACTGACCCCATCACGAGGCGAGGCTGACACCAGACTGACCCCATCACGAGGCAAGGGTGACACCAGACTGACCCCATCACGAGGCGAGGCTGACACCAGACTGACACCATCACGAGTCGAGACTGACACCAGACTGACCCCATCACGAGGCGAGGCTAACACCAGACTGACACCATCATGATGTGAGGCTGACACCAGACTGACCTCATCACGAGGCGAGGCTGACACCAGACTGACCCCATCACGAGGCGAGGCTGACACCAGACTGACCCCATCATGAGGTGAGGCTGACACCAGATTGACACCATCATGATTTGAGGCTGACACCAGACTGACACCATCATGATGTGAGGCTGACACCAGACTGACCCCATCACGAGGTGACGCTGACACCAGACTGACCCCATCACGAGGCGAGGCTGACACCAGACTGACCCCATCACGAGGCGAGGCTGACACCAGACTGACACCATCATGATGTGAGGCTGACACCAGACTGACCCCATCACGAGGCAAGGCTGACACCAGACTGACACCATTATGATGTGAGGCTGACACCAGACTGACCTCATCACGAGGCGAGGCTGACACCAGACTGACCCCATCACGAGGCGAGACTGACACCAGACTGACACCGTCACGAGGCGAGACTGACACTAGACTGACCCCATCACGAGGTGAGGCTGACACCAGACTGACCCCATCACGAGGCGAGGCTGACACCAGACTGACCCCATCACGAGGCGAGGCTGACACCAGACTGACACCATCATGATGTGAGGCTGACACCAGACTGACCCCATCACGAGGCAAGGCTGACACCAGACTGACACCATTATGATGTGAGGCTGACACCAGACTGACCTCATCACGAGGCGAGGCTGACACCAGACTGACCCCATCACGAGGTGAGGCTGACACCATCACGAGGCGAGGCTGACACCAGACTGACACCATCACGAGGCGATGCTGACACCAGACTGACCCCATCACTAGGCGAGGCTGACACCAGACTGACACCATCACGAGGCGAGGCTGACACCAGACTGACCCCATCACGAGGCGAGGCTGACACCAGACTGACCCCATCACGAGGCGAGGCTAACACCAGACTGACACCATCACGAGGCAAGGCTGACACCAGACTGACCCCATCACGAGGCGAGGCTGACACCAGACTTACAGCATCATGATGTGAGGCTGACACCAGACTGACCCCATCACGATGTGAGGCTGACACCAGACTGACACCATCACGAGGCGAAAATGACACCAGACTGACCCCATCACGATGTGAGGCTGAAACCAGACTGACACCATCACGAGGCGAGACTGACACCAGACTGACCCCATCACGACGCGAGGCTGACACCAGACTGACCCCATCAAGAGGCGAGGCTGACACCAGACTGACCCCATCACGAGGCGAGGCTGACACCAGACTGACCCCATCACGAGGCGAGGCTGACACCAGACTGACCCCATCACGAGGCGAGGCTGACACCAGACTGACACCATCACGAGGCGAGGCTGACACCAGACTGACACCATCATGATGTGAGGCTGACTCCAGACTGACCCCATCACTAGCGAGGCTGACACCAGACTGACCCCATCACGAGGCGAGACTGACAACAGACTGACCCCATCACGAGGCGAGACTGACACCAGACTGACCCCATCACGAGGCGAGACTGACAACAGACTGACCCCATCACGAGGCGAGGCTGACACCAGACTGACACCATCATGATGTGAGGCTGACACCAAACTGACCCCATCACGAGGCTAGGCTGACACCAGACTGACCCCATCAGGAGGTGAGGCTGACACCAGACTGACACCATCATGATGTGAGGCTGACACCAGACTGATCCCATCACGAGGCGAGACTGAAAACAGACTGACCCCATCACAAGGCGAGGCTGACACAAGACTGACACCATCATGATGTGAGGCTGACACCAGACTGACCACATCACGAGGCGAGGCTGACACCAGACTGACCCCATCATGATGTGAGGCTGACACCAGACTGACCCCATCACGAAGCGAGGCTGACACCAGACTGACCCCATCACGAGTCGAGGCTGACTCCAGACTGACCCTATCACTAGGCGAGGCTGACACCAGACTGACACCATCACGAGGCGAGGCTGAAACCCGACTGACCCCATCACGACGCGAGGCTGACACCAGACTGACACCATCATGATGTGAGGCTGACACCAGACTGACCCCATCACGAAGCGAGGCTGACACCAGACTGACCCCATCACGAGTCGAGGCTGACTCCAGACTGACCCTATCACTAGGCGAGGCTGACACCAGACTGACACCATCACGAGGCGAGGCTGAAACCCGACTGACCCCATCACGACGCGAGGCTGACACCAGACTGACACCATCACGATGTGAGGCTGACACCAGACTGACCCCATCACGAGGCGAGGCTGACACCAGACTGACACCATCACGAGGCGAGGCTGACACCAGACTGACCCCATCACGAGGCGAGGCTGACACCAGACTGACCCCATCACGAGGCGAGGCTGACACCAGACTGACACCATCAGGATGTGAGGCTGACACCAGACTGACACCATCAGGATGTGAGGCTGACACCAGACTGACCCCATCACGAGGCGAGGCTGACACCAGACTGACCCCATCACGAGGCGAGGCTGACACCGGACTGACACCATCACGAGGCGAGGCTGACACCAGACTGACACCATCACGAGGCGAGGCTGACACCAGACTGACCCCATCACGAGGCGAGGCCGACACCGGACTGACCCCATCACAAGGCGAGACTGACACCGGACTGACCCCATCACGAGGCGAGGCTGACACCAGACTGACCCCATCACTAGGCGAGACTGACACCAGACTGACCCCATCACGAGGCGAGACTGACACCAGACTGACCCCATCACGAGGCGAGGCTGACACCAGACTGACATCATCACGAGGCGAGGCTGACACCAGACTGACCTCATCACGAGGCGAGACTGACACCGGACTGACCCCATCACGAGGCTAGACTGACACCGGACTGACCCCATCACGAGGCGAGGCTGACACCAGACTGACACCATCACGAGGCGATGCTGACACCAGACTGACCCCATCACGAGGCGAAGCAACACCAGACTGACCCCATCACGAGGCGAGGCTGACACCAGACTGACCCCATCACGAGGCGAGGCTGACACCAGACTGACCCCATCACGAAGCGAGGCTGACACCAGACTGACACCATCACAAGGCGAAGCTGACACAAGATTGACACCATCATGATGTGAGGCTGACACCAGACTGACCCCGTCACGGGGCGAGGCTGACACCAGACTGACCCCATCACGGGGCGAGGCTGACACCAGACTGACCCCATCACTAGGCGAGGCTGACACCAGACTGACCCCATGACGAGGCGAGACTGACTCCATACTGACCCCATCATGTTGTGAGGCTGACACCAGACTGACCCCATCACGAGGCGATGCTGACACCAGACTGACGCCATCACGAGGCGAGACTGACACCAGACTGACCCCATCACGAGGCGAGACTGACACCAGACTGACCCCATCACGGGACGAGACTGACACCAGACTGACCCCATCACGAGGCGAGACTGACACCAGACTGACACCATCACGAGGCGAGACTGACACCAGACTGACCCCATCATGATGTGAGGCTGACACCAGACTGACCCCATCACGAGGCGATGCTGACACCAGACTGACCCCTTCATGAGGTGAGACTGACACCAGATTGACCCCATCACGGGACGAGGCTGACACCAGACTGACCCCATCACGAGGCGAGACTGACACCAGACTGACACCATCACGAGGCGAGGCTGACACCGGATTGACCCCACCACGAGGCGAGGCTGACACCAGACTGACACCATCATGATGTGAGGCTGACACCAGACTGACCCCATCACGAGGCGAGGCTGACACCAGACTGACCCTATCACTAGGCGAGGCTTATACCAGACTGACACCATCTCGAGGCGAGGCTGACACCAGACTGACCACATAACGAGGCGAGGCTGACACCAGACTGACCCCATCATGATGTGAGGCTGACACCAGTCTGACCCCATCACGAGGCGAGGCTGACACCAGACTGACCCCATCAGGAGGCGAGGCTGACACCAGACTGACACCATCACGATGTGAGGCTGACACGAGACTGACACCATCATGAGGCGAGGCTGACACCAGACTGACCCCATTACGAGGCGAGGCTCACACCAGACTGACAGCATCACGATGTGAGGCTGAAACCAGACTGACCCCATCAAGAGGCGAGACTGACACCAGACTGACCCCATCACGAGGCGAGGCTGACACCAGACTGAACCCATCATGAGGCGAGGCTGACACCAGACTGACCCCATCATGATGTGAGGCTGACACCAGTCTGACCCCATCACGAGGCGAGGCTGACACCAGACTGACCCCATCACAAGGCGAGACTGACACCAGACTGACACCGTCACGAGGCGAGGCTGACACCAGACTGACCCCATCACGAGGCGAGGCTGACACCAGACTGGCACCATCATGATGTGAGGCTGACACCAGACTGACCCCATCACGAGGCAAGGCTGACACCAGACTGACACCATTATGATGTGAGGCTGACACCAGACTGACCTCATCACGAGGCGAGGCTGACACCAGACTGACCCCATCACGAGGTGAGGCTGACACCATCACGAGGCGAGGCTGACACAAGATTGACACCATCATGATGTGAGGCTGACACCAGACTGACCCCGTCACGGGGCGAGGCTGACACCAGACTGACCCCATCACGGGGCGAGGCTGACACCAGACTGACCCCATCACGAGACGAGACTGACACCAGACTGACCCCATCACGAGGCGAGGTTGACACCAGACTGACCCCGTCACGAGGCAAGGCTGACACCAGACTGACCCAATCACTAGGGGAGGCTGACACCAGACTGACCCCATCACGAGGCGAGGCTGACACCAGACTGACCCCATCACGAGGCGAGGCTGACACCAGACTGACCCCATCACGAAGCGAGGCTGACACCAGACTGACACCATCACAAGGCGAAGCTGACACAAGATTGACACCATCATGATGTGAGGCTGACACCAGACTGACCCCGTCACGGTGCGAGGCTGACACCAGACTGACCCCATCACGGGGCGAGGCTGACACCAGACTGACCCCATCACGAGACGAGACTGACACCAGACTGACCCCATCAAGAGGCGAAGCTGATACCAGACTGACCCCATCACGAGGCGAGGCTGAAACCAGACTGACCCCGTCACGAGGCAAGGCTGACACCAGACTGACCCAATCACAAGGCGAGGCTGACACCAGACTGACACCATCACGAGGCGAGGCAGACACCAGACTGACCCCATCACGAGGCGAGACTGACACCGGACTGACCCCATCACGAGGCGAGGCTGACACCAGACTGACCCCATCATGAGGCGAGGCTGACACCAGACTGACACGATCACGAGGCGAGGCTGACACCAGACTGACACCATCATGATGTGAGGCTGACACCAGACTGACCCCATCACTAGACACGGCTGACACCAGGCTGACCCCATGATGAGGCGAGACTGACTCCAGACTGACCCCATCATGTTGTGAGGCTGACACCAGACTGACCCCATCACGAGGCGATGCTGACACCAGACTGACGCCATCACGAGGCGAGACTGACACCAGACTGACCCCATCACGAGGCGAGACTGACACCAGACTGACCCCATCACGGGACGAGGCTGACACCAGACTAACCCCATCACGAGGCGAGACTGACACCAGACTGACACCATCACGAGGCGAGACTGACACCAGACTGACCCCATCACGAGGCGAGGCTGACACCAGACTGACCCCGTCACGAGGCGAGGCTGACACCAGACTGACCCCATCACGAGTTGGGGCTGACACCAGACTGACCCCATCACGAGGCGAGGCTGACACCAGACTGACACCATCACGAGACGAGGCTGACACCAGACTGACACCATCATGATGTGAGGCTGACACCAGACTGACCCCATCACGAGGCGAGACTGACACCGGACTGACCCCATCACGAGGCGAGGCTGACACCAGACTGACACCATCATGATGTGAGGCTGACACCAGACTGACCCCGTCACGGGGCGAGGCTGACACCAGACTGACCCCATCACGAGGCGAGGCTGACACCAGACTGACCCCATCACGAGGCGAGACTGACACCGGAATGACCCAATCACGGGGCGAGTCTGACACCGGACTGACCCCATCACGAGGCGAGGCTGACACCAGACTGACCCCATCACTAGGCGAGACTGACACCAGACTGACCCCATCACGAGGCGAGACTGACACCAGACTGACCCCATCACGAGGCGAGGCTGACACCAGACTGACATCATCACGAGGCGAGGCTGACACCAGACTGACCTCATCACGAGGCGAGACTGACACCGGACTGACCCCATCACGAGGCTAGACTGACACCGGACTGACCCCATCACGAGGCGAGGCTGACACCAGACTGACACCATCACGAGGCGATGCTGACACCAGACTGACCCCATCACGAGGCGAAGCAACACCAGACTGACCCCATCACGAGGCGAGGCTGACACCAGACTGACCCCATCACGAGGCGAGGCTGACACCAGACTGACCCCATCACGAAGCGAGGCTGACACCAGACTGACACCATCACAAGGCGAAGCTGACACAAGATTGACACCATCATGATGTGAGGCTGACACCAGACTGACCCCGTCACGGGGCGAGGCTGACACCAGACTGACCCCATCACGGGGCGAGGCTGACACCAGACTGACCCCATCACTAGGCGAGGCTGACACCAGACTGACCCCATGACGAGGCGAGACTGACTCCATACTGACCCCATCATGTTGTGAGGCTGACACCAGACTGACCCCATCACGAGGCGATGCTGACACCAGACTGACGCCATCACGAGGCGAGACTGACACCAGACTGACCCCATCACGAGGCGAGACTGACACCAGACTGACCCCATCACGGGACGAGACTGACACCAGACTGACCCCATCACGAGGCGAGACTGACACCAGACTGACACCATCACGAGGCGAGACTGACACCAGACTGACCCCATCATGATGTGAGGCTGACACCAGACTGACCCCATCACGAGGCGATGCTGACACCAGACTGACCCCTTCATGAGGTGAGACTGACACCAGATTGACCCCATCACGGGACGAGGCTGACACCAGACTGACCCCATCACGAGGCGAGACTGACACCAGACTGACACCATCACGAGGCGAGGCTGACACCGGATTGACCCCACCACGAGGCGAGGCTGACACCAGACTGACACCATCATGATGTGAGGCTGACACCAGACTGACCCCATCACGAGGCGAGGCTGACACCAGACTGACCCTATCACTAGGCGAGGCTTATACCAGACTGACACCATCTCGAGGCGAGGCTGACACCAGACTGACCACATAACGAGGCGAGGCTGACACCAGACTGACCCCATCATGATGTGAGGCTGACACCAGTCTGACCCCATCACGAGGCGAGGCTGACACCAGACTGACCCCATCAGGAGGCGAGGCTGACACCAGACTGACACCATCACGATGTGAGGCTGACACGAGACTGACACCATCATGAGGCGAGGCTGACACCAGACTGACCCCATTACGAGGCGAGGCTCACACCAGACTGACAGCATCACGATGTGAGGCTGAAACCAGACTGACCCCATCAAGAGGCGAGACTGACACCAGACTGACCCCATCACGAGGCGAGGCTGACACCAGACTGAACCCATCATGAGGCGAGGCTGACACCAGACTGACCCCATCATGATGTGAGGCTGACACCAGTCTGACCCCATCACGAGGCGAGGCTGACACCAGACTGACCCCATCACAAGGCGAGACTGACACCAGACTGACACCGTCACGAGGCGAGGCTGACACCAGACTGACCCCATCACGAGGCGAGGCTGACACCAGACTGGCACCATCATGATGTGAGGCTGACACCAGACTGACCCCATCACGAGGCAAGGCTGACACCAGACTGACACCATTATGATGTGAGGCTGACACCAGACTGACCTCATCACGAGGCGAGGCTGACACCAGACTGACCCCATCACGAGGTGAGGCTGACACCATCACGAGGCGAGGCTGACACAAGATTGACACCATCATGATGTGAGGCTGACACCAGACTGACCCCGTCACGGGGCGAGGCTGACACCAGACTGACCCCATCACGGGGCGAGGCTGACACCAGACTGACCCCATCACGAGACGAGACTGACACCAGACTGACCCCATCACGAGGCGAGGTTGACACCAGACTGACCCCGTCACGAGGCAAGGCTGACACCAGACTGACCCAATCACTAGGGGAGGCTGACACCAGACTGACCCCATCACGAGGCGAGGCTGACACCAGACTGACCCCATCACGAGGCGAGGCTGACACCAGACTGACCCCATCACGAAGCGAGGCTGACACCAGACTGACACCATCACAAGGCGAAGCTGACACAAGATTGACACCATCATGATGTGAGGCTGACACCAGACTGACCCCGTCACGGTGCGAGGCTGACACCAGACTGACCCCATCACGGGGCGAGGCTGACACCAGACTGACCCCATCACGAGACGAGACTGACACCAGACTGACCCCATCAAGAGGCGAAGCTGATACCAGACTGACCCCATCACGAGGCGAGGCTGAAACCAGACTGACCCCGTCACGAGGCAAGGCTGACACCAGACTGACCCAATCACAAGGCGAGGCTGACACCAGACTGACACCATCACGAGGCGAGGCAGACACCAGACTGACCCCATCACGAGGCGAGACTGACACCGGACTGACCCCATCACGAGGCGAGGCTGACACCAGACTGACCCCATCATGAGGCGAGGCTGACACCAGACTGACACGATCACGAGGCGAGGCTGACACCAGACTGACACCATCATGATGTGAGGCTGACACCAGACTGACCCCATCACTAGACACGGCTGACACCAGGCTGACCCCATGACGAGGCGAGACTGACTCCAGACTGACCCCATCATGTTGTGAGGCTGACACCAGACTGACCCCATCACGAGGCGATGCTGACACCAGACTGACGCCATCACGAGGCGAGACTGACACCAGACTGACCCCATCACGAGGCGAGACTGACACCAGACTGACCCCATCACGGGACGAGGCTGACACCAGACTGACCCCATCACGAGGCGAGACTGACACCAGACTGACACCATCACGAGGCGAGACTGACACCAGACTGACCCCATCACGAGGCGAGGCTGACACCAGACTGACCCCGTCACGAGGCGAGGCTGACACCAGACTGACCCCATCACGAGTTGGGGCTGACACCAGACTGACCCCATCACGAGGCGAGGCTGACACCAGACTGACACCATCACGAGACGAGGCTGACACCAGACTGACACCATCATGATGTGAGGCTGACACCAGACTGACCCCATCACGAGGCGAGACTGACACCGGACTGACCCCATCACGAGGCGAGGCTGACACCAGACTGACACCATCATGATGTGAGGCTGACACCAGACTGACCCCGTCACGGGGCGAGGCTGACACCAGACTGACCCCATCACGAGGCGAGGCTGACACCAGACTGACCCCATCACGAGGCGAGACTGACACCGGAATGACCCAATCACGGGGCGAGTCTGACACCAGACTGACCCCATCACGAGGCGAGGCTGACACCAGACTGACACCATCACGAGGCGTGGCTGACACCAGACTGACCCCATCATGATGTGAGGATGACACCAGACTGACCCCATCACTAGGCGAGACTGACACCAGACTGACCCCATCACGAGGCGATACTGACACCAGACTGACCCCATCACGGGACGAGGCTGACACCAGACTGACCCCATCACGAGACGAGACTGACACCAGACTGACCCCATCACGAGGCGAGACTGACACCAGACTGACCCCATCATGATGTGAGGCTGACACCAGACTGACCCCATCACGAGGCGAGGCTGACACCAGACTGACCCCATCACGAGGCGAGGCTGACACCAGACTGACCCCATCACGAGACTAGACTGACACCAGACTGACCCCATCAAGAGGCGAGGCTGACACCAGACTGACCCGTCACGAGGCGAGGCTGACACCAGACTGACCCCGTCACGAGGCGAGGCTGACACCAGACTGACCCAATCACGAGGCGAGGCTGACACCAGACTGACCCCATCACGAGGCGAGGCTGACACCAGACTGACCCAATCACGAGGCGAGGCTGACACCAGACTGACCCCATCACGAGGCGAGGCTGACACCAGACTGACCCCATCACGAGGCGAGGCTGACACCAGACTGACCCCATCACGAGACTAGACTGACACCAGACTGACCCCATCAAGAGGCGAGGCTGACACCAGACTGACCCCGTCACGAGGCGAGGCTGACACCAGACTGACCCCGTCACGAGGCGAGGCTGACACCAGACTGACCCAATCACGAGGCGAGGCTGACACCAGACTGACCCCATCACGAGGCGAGACTGACACCGGACTGACCCCATCACGAGGCTAGGCTGACACCAGACTGACACCATCATGATGTGAGGCTGACACCAGACTGACACCATCACGAGGTGAGGCTGACACCAGACTGACTCCATCACGAGGCGAGGCTGACACCAGACTGACTCCATCACGAGGCGAGGCTGACACCAGACTGACCCCATCACGAGGCGATGCTGACACCAGTCTTACCCAATCACGAGGCGAGGCTGACACCAGACTGACTCCATCACGAGGCGAGGCTGACACCAGACTGACTCCATCACGAGGCGAGGCTGACACCAGACTGACCCCATCACGAGGCGATGCTGACACCAGTCTTACCCAATCACGAGGCGAGGCTGACACCAGACTGACACCATCACAAGGCGAAGCTGACACCAGTTTGACACCATCATGATGTGAGGCTGACACCAGACTGACCCCGTCACGGAGCGAGGCTGACACCAGACTGACCCCATCACGAGGCGAGGCTGACACCAGACTGACACCGTCACGAGGCGAGGCTGACTCCAGACTGACCCCATCACGAGGCGAGGCGGACACCGGACTGACCCCATCACGAGGCGAGGCTGACACCAGACTGACTCCATCACGAGGCGAGGCTGACACCAGACTGACCCCATCACGAGGCGAGACTGACACCAGACTGACCCCATCATGATGTGAGGCTGACACCAGACTGACCCCATCACGAGGCGATGCTGACACCAGACTGACCCCATCACGAGGCGAGGCTGACACCAGACTGACCCCATCACTAGCGAGGCTGACACCAGACTGACCCCATCACTAGCGAGGCTGACACCGGACTGACCCCATCACGAGGCGAGGCTGACACCAGACTGACACCATCATGATGTGAGGCTGACACCAGACTGACCCCATCACGAGGCGATGCTGACACCAGATTGACACCATCATGAAGTGAGGCTGACACCAGACTGACCCCGTCACGGAGCGAGGCTGACACCTGACTGACCCCATCACGAGGCGAGGCTGACACCAGACTGACACCGTCACGAGGCGAGGCTGACTCCAGACTGACCCCAACACGAAGCGAGGCGGACACCGGACTGACCCCATCACGAGGCGAGGCTGACACCAGACTGACGCCATCACGAGGCGAGGCTGACACCAGACTGACCCCATCACGAGGCGAGACTGACACCAGACTGACCCCATCATGATGTGAGGCTGACACCAGACTGACCCCATCACGAGGCGATGCTGACACCAGTCTTACCCAATCACGAGGTGAGGCTGACACCAGACTGATACCATCACAAGGCGAAGCTGACACCAGTTTGTCACCATCATGATGTGAGGCTGACACCAGACTGACCCCGTCACAGAGCGAGGCTGACACCAGACTGACCCCATCACGAGGCGAGGCTGACACCAGACTGACACCGTCACGAGGCGAGGCTGACTCCAGACTGACCCCATCACGAGGCGAGGCGGACAACGGACTGACCCCATCACGAGGCGAGGCTGACACCAGACTGACCCCATCACGAGGCGAGGCTGACACCAGACTGACCCCATCACGAGGCGAGGCGGACAACGGACTGACCCCATCATGAGGCGAGGCTGACACCAGACTGACCCCATCACGAGGCGAGGCTGACACCAGACTGACCCCATCACTAGCGAGGCTGACACCAGACTGACCCCATCACGAGGCGAGGCGGACAACGGACTGACCCCATCACGAGGCGAGGCTGACACCAGACTGACCCCATCACGAGGCGAGGCTGACACCAGACTGACCCCATCACTAGCGAGGCTGACACCAGACTGACCCCATCACTAGCGAGGCTGACACCGGACTGACCCCATCACGAGGCGAGGCTGACACCAGACTGACACCATCATGATGTGAGGCTGACACCAGACTGACACCATCACAAGGCGAGACTGACACCAGACTGACCCCATCATGAGGCGATGCTGACACCAGACTGACCCCATCATGAGGCGAGGCTGACACCAGACTGACACCATCACAAGGCGAAGCTGACACCAGATTGACACCATCATGATGTGAGGATGACACCAGACTGACCCCGTCACGGAGCGAGGCTGACACCAGACTGACCCCATCACGAGGCGAGACTGACACCAGACTGACACCATCACTAGGCGAGACTGACACCAGACTGACCCAATCACGAGGCGAGACTGACACCAGACTGACCCCATCATGAGGCGAAGCTGACACCAGACTGACCCCATCACGAGGCGAGACTGACACCAGACTGACCCCATCACGAGGCGAGACTGACACCAGACTGACCCCATCATGATGTGAGGCTGACACCAGACTGAGCCCATCACGAGGCGAGGCTGACAGCAGACTGACCCCATCACTAGGCGAGGCTGACACCAGACTGACCCCATCACGAGGCGAGGCTTACACCAGACTGACCCCATCACGAGGCGAGGCTGACACCAGACTGACCCCATCACGAGGCGAGACTGACACCAGACTGACCCCATCTCAAGGCGAGACTGACACCAGACTGACACCATCACAAGGCGAAGCTGACACCAGATTGACACCATCATGATGTGAGGCTGATACCAGACGGACCTCATCACGGGACGACACTGACACCAGACTGACACCATCACGAGGCGAGACTGACACCAGACTGACCCCATCACGAGACGAGACTGACACCAGACTGACCCCATCAAGAGGCGAGGCTGACACCAGACTGACCCCATCACGAGGCGAGGCTGAAACCAGACTGACCCCGTCACGAGGCGAGGCTGACACCAGACTGACCCAATCACGAGGCGAGGCTGACACCAGACTGACCCCATCACGAGGCGAGACTGACACCGGACTGACCCCATCACGAGGCGAGGCTGACACCAGACTGACACCATCATGATGTGAGGCTGACACCAGACTGACAGCATCACGAGGTGAGGCTGACACCAGACTGACCCCATCACGCATCACGAGTCGAGACTGACACCAGACTGACCCCATCACGAGGCGAGGCTGACACCAGACTGACTCCATCACGGGGCGAGGCTGACACCAGACTGACCCCATCACGAGGCGAGACTGACACCAGACTGACCCCATCAAGAGGCGAGACTGACACCAGACTGACCCCATCACGAGGCGAGACTGACACCAGACTGACCCCATGATGATGTGAGGCTGACACCAGACTGACCCCATCACGGGGCGAGGCTGACACCAGACTGACCCAATCACGAGGCAAGACTGACACCAGACTGACCCCATCACGAGGCGAGACTGACACCAGACTGAACCCATCATGATGTGAGGCTGACACCAGACTGACCCCATCACGAGTCGAGGCTGACACCTGACTGACACCATCATGATGTGAGGCTGACACCAGACTGCCCCCATCACTAGGCGAGGCTGACACCAGACTGACCCCTTCATGATGTGAGGTTGACACCAGACTGACCCCATCACTAGGCGAGGCTGACACCAGACTGACCCCATCATGAGGCGAGGCTGACACCAGACTGACACCATCACGAGGCGAGGCTGACACCAGACTGACCCCATCATGATGTGAGGCTGACACCAGACTGACCCCATCACGAGGCTAGGCTGACACCAGACTAACACCATCATGATGTGAGGCTGACACCAGACTGACCTCATCACGAGGCGGGGCTGACACCAGACGGACACCATCACGAGGCGAGACTGAAACCAGACGGACACCATCACGAGGCGAGGCTGACACCAGACTGACCCCATCACGAGGCGAGGCTGACACCAGACTGACACCATCATGATGTGAGGCTGACACCAGACTGACCCCATCACGAGGCGAGGGTGACACCAGACTGACCCTATCACAAGGCGAGACTTACACCAGACTGACCCCATCTCGAGGCGAGGCTGACACCAGACTGACACCATTACGATGTGAGGCAGACACCAGACTGACCCCATCACGAGGCGAGACTGACACCAGACTGACCCCATCTCGAGGCGAGGCTGACACCAGACTGACACCATCATGATGTGAGGCTGACACCAGACTGAACTCATCACGAGGCGAGGCTGACACCAGACTGACACCATCACGAGGCGAGGCTGACACCAGACTGACACCATCATGATGTGAGGCTGACACCAGACTGACCCCATCACGAGGCGAGGGTGACACCAGACTGACCCCATCACGAGGCGATGCTGACACCAGATTGACACCATCATGAAGTGAGGCTGACACCAGACTGACCCCGTCACGGAGCGAGGCTGACACCTGACTGACCCCATCACGAGGCGAGGCTGACACCAGACTGACACCGTCACGAGGCGAGGCTGACTCCAGACTGACCCCAACACGAAGCGAGGCGGACACCGGACTGACCCCATCACGAGGCGAGGCTGACACCAGACTGACGCCATCACGAGGCGAGGCTGACACCAGACTGACCCCATCACGAGGCGAGACTGACACCAGACTGACCCCATCTCGAGGCGAGGCTGACACCAGACTGACACCATCATGATGTGAGGCTGACACCAGACTGAACTCATCACGAGGCGAGGCTGACACCAGACTGACACCATCACGAGGCGAGGCTGACACCAGACTGACACCATCATGATGTGAGGCTGACACCAGACTGACCCCATCACGAGGCGAGGGTGACACCAGACTGACCCCATCACGAGGCGATGCTGACACCAGATTGACACCATCATGAAGTGAGGCTGACACCAGACTGACCCCGTCACGGAGCGAGGCTGACACCTGACTGACCCCATCACGAGGCGAGGCTGACACCAGACTAACACCGTCACGAGGCGAGGCTGACTCCAGACTGACCCCAACACGAAGCGAGGCGGACACCGGACTGACCCCATCACGAGGCGAGGCTGACACCAGACTGACGCCATCACGAGGCGAGGCTGACACCAGACTGACCCCATCACGAGGCGAGACTGACACCAGACTGACCCCATCATGATGTGAGGCTGACACCAGACTGACCCCATCACGAGGCGATGCTGACACCAGTCTTACCCAATCACGAGGTGAGGCTGACACCAGACTGATACCATCACAAGGCGAAGCTGACACCAGTTTGACACCATCATGATGTGAGGCTGACACCAGACTGACCCCGTCACAGAGCGAGGCTGACACCAGACTGACCCCATCACGAGGCGAGGCTGACACCAGACTGACACCGTCACGAGGCGAGGCTGACTCCAGACTGACCCCATCACGAGGCGAGGCGGACACCGGACTGACCCCATCACGAGGCGAGGCTGACACCAGACTGACCCCATCACGAGGCGAAGCTGACACCAGACTGACCACATCACTAGCGAGGCTGACACCAGACTGACCCCATCACTAGCGAGGCTGACACCGGACTGACCCCATCACGAGGCGAGGCTGACACCAGACTGACACCATCATGATGTGAGGCTGACACCAGACTGACACCATCACAAGGCGAGACTGACACCAGACTGACCCCATCATGAGGCGATGCTGACACCAGACTGACCCCATCATGAGGCGAGGCTGACACCAGACTGACACCATCACAAGGCGAAGCTGACACCAGATTGACACCATCATGATGTGAGGATGACACCAGACTGACCCCGTCACGGAGCGAGGCTGACACCAGACTGACCCCATCACGAGGCGAGACTGACACCAGACTGACACCATCACTAGGCGAGACTGACACCAGACTGACCCAATCACGAGGCGAGACTGACACCAGACTGACCCCATCATGAGGCGAAGCTGACACCAGACTGACCCCATCACGAGGCGAGACTGACACCAGACTGACCCCATCACGAGGCGAGACTGACACCAGACTGACCCCATCATGATGTGAGGCTGACACCAGACTGAGCCCATCACGAGGCGAGGCTGACAGCAGACTGACCCCATCACTAGGCGAGGCTGACACCAGACTGACCCCATCACGAGGCGAGGCTGACACCAGACTGACCCCATCACGAGGCGAGGCTGACACCAGACTGACCCCATCACGAGGCGAGACTGACACCAGACTTAACCCATCACGAGGCAAGGCTGACACCAGACTGACACCATCACAAGGCGAAGCTGACACCAGATTGACACCATCATGATGTGAGGCTGACACCAGACGGACCTCATCACGGGACGAGGCTGACACCAGACTGACCCCATCACGAGGCGACACTGACACCAGACTGACACCATCACGAGGCGAGACTGACACCAGACTGACCCCATCACGAGGCGAGACTGACACCAGACTGACCCCATCTCAAGGCGAGACTGACACCAGACTGACACCATCACAAGGCGAAGCTGACACCAGATTGACACCATCATGATGTGAGGCTGACACCAGACGGACCTCATCACGGGACGACACTGACACCAGACTGACACCATCACGAGGCGAGACTGACACCAGACTGACCCCATCATGAGACGAGACTGACACCAGACTGACCCCATCAAGAGGCGAGGCTGACACCAGACTGACCCCATCACGAGGCGAGGCTGAAACCAAACTGACCCCGTCACGAGGCGAGGCTGACACCAGACTGACCCAATCACGAGGCGAGGCTGACACCAGACTGACCCCATCACGAGGCGAGACTGACACCGGACTGACCCCATCACGAGGCGAGGCTGACACCAGACTGACACCATCATGATGTGAGGCTGACACCAGACTGACCCCATCACGCATCACGAGTCGAGACTGACACCAGACTGACCCCATCACGAGGCGAGACTGACACCAGACTGACCCCATCACGAGGCGAGGCTGACACCAGACTGACCCCATCACGGGGCGAGGCTGACACCAGACTGACCCCATCACGAGGCGAGACTGACACCAGACTGACCCCATCAAGAGGCGAGACTGACACCAGACTGACCCCATCACGAGGCGAGACTGACACCAGACTGACCCCATGATGATGTGAGGCTGACACCAGACTGACCCCATCACGGGGCGAGGCTGACACCAGACTGACCCAATCACGAGGCAAGACTGACACCAGACTGACCCCATCACGAGGCGAGACTGACACCAGACTGAACCCATCATGATGTGAGGCTGACACCAGACTGACCCCATCACGAGTCGAGGCTGACATCTGACTGACACCATCATGATGTGAGGCTGACACCAGACTGCCCCCATCACTAGGCGAGGCTGACACCAGACTGACCCCTTCATGATGTGAGGTTGACACCAGACTGACCCCATCACTAGGCGAGGCTGACACCAGACTGACCCCATCATGAGGCGAGGCTGACACCAGACTGACACCATCACGAGGCGAGGCTGACACCAGACTGACCCCATCATGATGTGAGGCTGACACCAGACTGACCCCATCACGAGGCTAGGCTGACACCAGACTGACCCCATCATGAGGCGAGGCTGACACCAGACTGACACCATCATGATGTGAGGCTGACACCAGACTGACCCCATCACGAGGCGAGGCTGACACCAGACTGACACCATCATGATGTGAGGCTGACACCAGACTGACCCCATCACGAGGCGAGGGTGACACCAGACTGACCCTATCACAAGTCGAGACTTACACCAGACTGACCCCATCTCGAGGCGAGGCTGACACCAGACTGACACCATTACGATGTGAGGCTGACACCAGACTGACCCCATCACGAGGCGAGACTGACACCAGACTGACCCCATCTCGTGGCGAGGCTGACACCAGACTGACACCATCATGATGTGAGGCTGACACCAGACTGAACTCATCACGAGGCGAGGCTGACACCAGACTGACACCATCACGAGGCGAGGCTGACACCAGACTGACACCATCATGATGTGAGGCTGACACCAGACTGACCCTATCACGAGGCGAGGCTTACACCAGACTGACCCCATCTCGAGGCGAGGCTGACACCAGACTGACACCATTACGATGTGAGGCTGACACCAGACTGACCCCATCACGAGGCGAGGCTGACACCAGACTGACACCATCACGAGGCGAGGCTGACACCAGACTGACACCATCACGAGGCAAGGCTGACGCCAGACTGACCCCATCGCGAGGCGAGGCTGACACCTGACTGACACCATCACGATGTGAGGCTGACACCAGACTGACCCCATCACGAGGCGAGGCTGACACCAGACTGACCCCATCACGAGGCGAGGCTGACACCAGACTGACCCCATCACGAGGCAAGGGTGACACCAGACTGAACCCATCACGAGGCGAGGCTGACACCAGACTGACACCATCACGAGTCGAGACTGACACCAGACTGACCCCATCACGAGGCGAGGCTAACACCAGACTGACACCATCATGATGTGAGGCTGACACCAGACTGACCTCATCACGAGGCGAGGCTGACACCAGACTGACCCCATCACGAGGCGAGGCTGACACCAGACTGACCCCATCACGGGGCGAGGCTGACACCAGACTGACCCCATCACGAGGCGAGACTGACACCAGACTGACCCCATCAAGAGGCGAGACTGACACCAGACTGACCCCATCACGAGGCGAGACTGACACCAGACTGACCCCATGATGATGTGAGGCTGACACCAGACTGACCCCATCACGGGGCGAGGCTGACACCAGACTGACCCAATCACGAGGCAAGACTGACACCAGACTGACCCCATCACGAGGCGAGACTGACACCAGACTGAACCCATCATGATGTGAGGCTGACACCAGACTGACCCCATCACGAGTCGAGGCTGACACCTGACTGACACCATCATGATGTGAGGCTGACACCAGACTGCCCCCATCACTAGGCGAGGCTGACACCAGACTGACCCCTTCATGATGTGAGGTTGACACCAGACTGACCCCATCACTAGGCGAGGCTGACACCAGACTGACCCCATCATGAGGCGAGGCTGACACCAGACTGACACCATCACGAGGCGAGGCTGACACCAGACTGACCCCATCATGATGTGAGGCTGACACCAGACTGACCCCATCACGAGGCTAGGCTGACACCAGACTGACCCCATCATGAGGCGAGGCTGACACCAGACTGACACCATCATGATGTGAGGCTGACACCAGACTGACCCCATCACGAGGCGAGGCTGACACCAGACTGACACCATCATGATGTGAGGCTGACACCAGACTGACCTCATCACGAGGCGGGGCTGACACCAGACGGACACCATCACGAGGCGAGACTGAAACCAGACGGACACCATCACGAGGCGAGGCTGACACCAGACTGACCCCATCACGAGGCGAGGCTGACACCAGACTGACACCATCATGATGTGAGGCTGACACCAGACTGACCCCATCACGAGGCGAGGGTGACACCAGACTGACCCTATCACAAGGCGAGACTTACACCAGACTGACCCCATCTCGAGGCGAGGCTGACACCAGACTGACACCATTACGATGTGAGGCAGACACCAGACTGACCCCATCACGAGGCGAGACTGACACCAGACTGACCCCATCTCGAGGCGAGGCTGACACCAGACTGACACCATCATGATGTGAGGCTGACACCAGACTGAACTCATCACGAGGCGAGGCTGACACCAGACTGACACCATCACGAGGCGAGGCTGACACCAGACTGACACCATCATGATGTGAGGCTGACACCAGACTGACCCCATCACGAGGCGAGGGTGACACCAGACTGACCCCATCACGAGGCGATGCTGACACCAGATTGACACCATCATGAAGTGAGGCTGACACCAGACTGACCCCGTCACGGAGCGAGGCTGACACCTGACTGACCCCATCACGAGGCGAGGCTGACACCAGACTGACACCGTCACGAGGCGAGGCTGACTCCAGACTGACCCCAACACGAAGCGAGGCGGACACCGGACTGACCCCATCACGAGGCGAGGCTGACACCAGACTGACGCCATCACGAGGCGAGGCTGACACCAGACTGACCCCATCACGAGGCGAGACTGACACCAGACTGACCCCATCTCGAGGCGAGGCTGACACCAGACTGACACCATCATGATGTGAGGCTGACACCAGACTGAACTCATCACGAGGCGAGGCTGACACCAGACTGACACCATCACGAGGCGAGGCTGACACCAGACTGACACCATCATGATGTGAGGCTGACACCAGACTGACCCCATCACGAGGCGAGGGTGACACCAGACTGACCCCATCACGAGGCGATGCTGACACCAGATTGACACCATCATGAAGTGAGGCTGACACCAGACTGACCCCGTCACGGAGCGAGGCTGACACCTGACTGACCCCATCACGAGGCGAGGCTGACACCAGACTAACACCGTCACGAGGCGAGGCTGACTCCAGACTGACCCCAACACGAAGCGAGGCGGACACCGGACTGACCCCATCACGAGGCGAGGCTGACACCAGACTGACGCCATCACGAGGCGAGGCTGACACCAGACTGACCCCATCACGAGGCGAGACTGACACCAGACTGACCCCATCATGATGTGAGGCTGACACCAGACTGACCCCATCACGAGGCGATGCTGACACCAGTCTTACCCAATCACGAGGTGAGGCTGACACCAGACTGATACCATCACAAGGCGAAGCTGACACCAGTTTGACACCATCATGATGTGAGGCTGACACCAGACTGACCCCGTCACAGAGCGAGGCTGACACCAGACTGACCCCATCACGAGGCGAGGCTGACACCAGACTGACACCGTCACGAGGCGAGGCTGACTCCAGACTGACCCCATCACGAGGCGAGGCGGACACCGGACTGACCCCATCACGAGGCGAGGCTGACACCAGACTGACCCCATCACGAGGCGAAGCTGACACCAGACTGACCACATCACTAGCGAGGCTGACACCAGACTGACCCCATCACTAGCGAGGCTGACACCGAACTGACCCCATCACGAGGCGAGGCTGACACCAGACTGACACCATCATGATGTGAGGCTGACACCAGACTGACACCATCACAAGGCGAGACTGACACCAGACTGACCCCATCATGAGGCGATGCTGACACCAGACTGACCCCATCATGAGGCGAGGCTGACACCAGACTGACACCATCACAAGGCGAAGCTGACACCAGATTGACACCATCATGATGTGAGGATGACACCAGACTGACCCCGTCACGGAGCGAGGCTGACACCAGACTGACCCCATCACGAGGCGAGACTGACACCAGACTGACACCATCACTAGGCGAGACTGACACCAGACTGACCCAATCACGAGGCGAGACTGACACCAGACTGACCCCATCATGAGGCGAAGCTGACACCAGACTGACCCCATCACGAGGCGAGACTGACACCAGACTGACCCCATCACGAGGCGAGACTGACACCAGACTGACCCCATCATGATGTGAGGCTGACACCAGACTGAGCCCATCACGAGGCGAGGCTGACAGCAGACTGACCCCATCACTAGGCGAGGCTGACACCAGACTGACCCCATCACGAGGCGAGGCTGACACCAGACTGACCCCATCACGAGGCGAGGCTGACACCAGACTGACCCCATCACGAGGCGAGACTGACACCAGACTTAACCCATCACGAGGCAAGGCTGACACCAGACTGACACCATCACAAGGCGAAGCTGACACCAGATTGACACCATCATGATGTGAGGCTGACACCAGACGGACCTCATCACGGGACGAGGCTGACACCAGACTGACCCCATCACGAGGCGACACTGACACCAGACTGACACCATCACGAGGCGAGACTGACACCAGACTGACCCCATCACGAGGCGAGACTGACACCAGACTGACCCCATCTCAAGGCGAGACTGACACCAGACTGACACCATCACAAGGCGAAGCTGACACCAGATTGACACCATCATGATGTGAGGCTGACACCAGACGGACCTCATCACGGGACGACACTGACACCAGACTGACACCATCACGAGGCGAGACTGACACCAGACTGACCCCATCATGAGACGAGACTGACACCAGACTGACCCCATCAAGAGGCGAGGCTGACACCAGACTGACCCCATCACGAGGCGAGGCTGAAACCAAACTGACCCCGTCACGAGGCGAGGCTGACACCAGACTGACCCAATCACGAGGCGAGGCTGACACCAGACTGACCCCATCACGAGGCGAGACTGACACCGGACTGACCCCATCACGAGGCGAGGCTGACACCAGACTGACACCATCATGATGTGAGGCTGACACCAGACTGACCCCATCACGCATCACGAGTCGAGACTGACACCAGACTGACCCCATCACGAGGCGAGACTGACACCAGACTGACCCCATCACGAGGCGAGGCTGACACCAGACTGACCCCATCACGGGGCGAGGCTGACACCAGACTGACCCCATCACGAGGCGAGACTGACACCAGACTGACCCCATCAAGAGGCGAGACTGACACCAGACTGACCCCATCACGAGGCGAGACTGACACCAGACTGACCCCATGATGATGTGAGGCTGACACCAGACTGACCCCATCACGGGGCGAGGCTGACACCAGACTGACCCAATCACGAGGCAAGACTGACACCAGACTGACCCCATCACGAGGCGAGACTGACACCAGACTGAACCCATCATGATGTGAGGCTGACACCAGACTGACCCCATCACGAGTCGAGGCTGACACCTGACTGACACCATCATGATGTGAGGCTGACACCAGACTGCCCCCATCACTAGGCGAGGCTGACACCAGACTGACCCCTTCATGATGTGAGGTTGACACCAGACTGACCCCATCACTAGGCGAGGCTGACACCAGACTGACCCCATCATGAGGCGAGGCTGACACCAGACTGACACCATCACGAGGCGAGGCTGACACCAGACTGACCCCATCATGATGTGAGGCTGACACCAGACTGACCCCATCACGAGGCTAGGCTGACACCAGACTGACCCCATCATGAGGCGAGGCTGACACCAGACTGACACCATCATGATGTGAGGCTGACACCAGACTGACCCCATCACGAGGCGAGGCTGACACCAGACTGACACCATCATGATGTGAGGCTGACACCAGACTGACCTCATCACGAGGCGGGGCTGACACCAGACGGACACCATCACGAGGCGAGACTGAAACCAGACGGACACCATCACGAGGCGAGGCTGACACCAGACTGACCCCATCACGAGGCGAGGCTGACACCAGACTGACACCATCATGATGTGAGGCTGACACCAGACTGACCCCATCACGAGGCGAGGGTGACACCAGACTGACCCTATCACAAGTCGAGACTTACACCAGACTGACCCCATCTCGAGGCGAGGCTGACACCAGACTGACACCATTACGATGTGAGGCTGACACCAGACTGACCCCATCACGAGGCGAGACTGACACCAGACTGACCCCATCTCGTGGCGAGGCTGACACCAGACTGACACCATCATGATGTGAGGCTGACACCAGACTGAACTCATCACGAGGCGAGGCTGACACCAGACTGACACCATCACGAGGCGAGGCTGACACCAGACTGACACCATCATGATGTGAGGCTGACACCAGACTGACCCTATCACGAGGCGAGGCTTACACCAGACTGACCCCATCTCGAGGCGAGGCTGACACCAGACTGACACCATTACGATGTGAGGCTGACACCAGACTGACCCCATCACGAGGCGAGGCTGACACCAGACTGACACCATCACGAGGCGAGGCTGACACCAGACTGACACCATCACGAGGCAAGGCTGACGCCAGACTGACCCCATCGCGAGGCGAGGCTGACACCTGACTGACACCATCACGATGTGAGGCTGACACCAGACTGACCCCATCACGAGGCGAGGCTGACACCAGACTGACCCCATCACGAGGCGAGGCTGACACCAGACTGACCCCATCACGAGGCAAGGGTGACACCAGACTGAACCCATCACGAGGCGAGGCTGACACCAGACTGACACCATCACGAGTCGAGACTGACACCAGACTGACCCCATCACGAGGCGAGGCTAACACCAGACTGACACCATCATGATGTGAGGCTGACACCAGACTGACCTCATCACGAGGCGAGGCTGACACCAGACTGACCCCATCACGAGGCGAGGCTGACACCAGACTGACCCCATCATGAGGTGAGGCTGACACCAGATTGACACCATCATGATTTGAGGCTGACACCAGACTGACACCATCATGATGTGAGGCTGACACCAGACTGACCCCATCACGAGGTGACGCTGACACCAGACTGACCCCATCACGAGGCGAGGCTGACACCAGACTGACCCCATCACGAGGCGAGGCTGACACCAGACTGACACCATCATGATGTGAGGCTGACACCAGACTGACCCCATCACGAGGCAAGGCTGACACCAGACTGACACCATTATGATGTGAGGCTGACACCAGACTGACCTCATCACGAGGCGAGCCTGACACCAGACTGACCCCATCACGAGGCGAGACTGACACCAGACTGACACCGTCACGAGGCGAGACTGACACTAGACTGACCCCATCACGAGGTGAGGCTGACACCAGACTGACCCCATCACGAGGTGAGGCTGACACCAGACTGACCCCATCACGAGGCGAGGCTGACACCAGACTGACACCATCATGATGTGAGGCTGACACCAGACTGACCCCATCACGAGGCAAGGCTGACACCAGACTGACACCATTATGATGTGAGGCTGACACCAGACTGACCTCATCACGAGGCGAGGCTGACACCAGACTGACCCCATCACGAGGTGAGGCTGACACCATCACGAGGCGAGGCTGACACCAGACTGACACCATCACGAGGCGATGCTGACACCAGACTGACCCCATCACTAGGCGAGGCTGACACCAGACTGACACCATCACGAGGCGAGGCTGACACCAGACTGACCCCATCACGAGGCGAGGCTGACACCAGACTGACCCCATCACGAGGCGAGGCTAACACCAGACTGACACCATCACGAGGCAAGGCTGACACCAGACTGACACCATCATGATGTGAGGCTGACACAAGACTGACCCCATCACGAGGCGAGACTGACACCAGACTGACCCCATCACGAGGCGAGACTGACACCAGACTGACCCCATCACGAGGCGAGGCTGACACCAGACTGACCCCATCACGAGGCGAGGGTGACACCAGACTGACCCTATCACGAGGCGAGGCTTACACCAGACTGACCCCATCTCGAGGCGAGGCTGACACCAGACTGACACCATTACGATGTGAGGCTGACACCAGACTGACCCCATCACGAGGCGAGACTGACACCAGACTGACCCCATCTCGAGGCGAGGCTGACACCAGACTGACACCATCATGATGTGAGGCTGACACCAGACTGACCTCATCACGAGGCGAGGCTGACACCAGACTGACACCATCACGAGGCGAGGCTGACACCAGACTGACACCATCATGATGTGAGGCTGACGCCAGACTGACCCCATCGCGAGGCGAGGCTGACACCTGACTGACACCATCACGATGTGAGGCTGACACCAGACTGACCCCATCACGAGGCGAGGCTGACACCAGACTGACCCCATCACGAGGCGAGGCTGACACCAGACTGACCCCATCACGAGGCAAGGGTGACACCAGACTGAACCCATCACGAGGCGAGGCTGACACCAGACTGACACCATCACGAGTCGAGACTGACACCAGACTGACCCCATCACGAGGCGAGGCTAACACCAGACTGACACCATCATGATGTGAGGCTGACACCAGACTGACCTCATCACGAGGCGAGGCTGACACCAGACTGACCCCATCACGAGGCGAGGCTGACACCAGACTGACCCCATCATGAGGTGAGGCTGACACCAGATTGACACCATCATGATTTGAGGCTGACACCAGACTGACACCATCATGATGTGAGGCTGACACCAGACTGACCCCATCACGAGGTGACGCTGACACCAGACTGACCCCATCACGAGGCGAGGCTGACACCAGACTGACCCCATCACGAGGCGAGGCTGACACCAGACTGACACCATCATGATGTGAGGCTGACACCAGACTGACCCCATCACGAGGCAAGGCTGACACCAGACTGACACCATTATGATGTGAGGCTGACACCAGACTGACCTCATCACGAGGCGAGCCTGACACCAGACTGACCCCATCACGAGGCGAGACTGACACCAGACTGACACCGTCACGAGGCGAGACTGACACTAGACTGACCCCATCACGAGGTGAGGCTGACACCAGACTGACCCCATCACGAGGTGAGGCTGACACCAGACTGACCCCATCACGAGGCGAGGCTGACACCAGACTGACACCATCATGATGTGAGGCTGACACCAGACTGACCCCATCACGAGGCAAGGCTGACACCAGACTGACACCATTATGATGTGAGGCTGACACCAGACTGACCTCATCACGAGGCGAGGCTGACACCAGACTGACCCCATCACGAGGTGAGGCTGACACCATCACGAGGCGAGGCTGACACCAGACTGACACCATCACGAGGCGATGCTGACACCAGACTGACCCCATCACTAGGCGAGGCTGACACCAGACTGACACCATCACGAGGCGAGGCTGACACCAGACTGACCCCATCACGAGGCGAGGCTGACACCAGACTGACCCCATCACGAGGCGAGGCTAACACCAGACTGACACCATCACGAGGCAAGGCTGACACCAGACTGACACCATCATGATGTGAGGCTGACACAAGACTGACCCCATCACGAGGCGAGACTGACACCAGACTGACCCCATCACGAGGCGAGACTGACACCAGACTGACCCCATCACGAGGCGAGGCTGACACCAGACTGACCCCATCACGAGGCGAGGGTGACACCAGACTGACCCTATCACGAGGCGAGGCTTACACCAGACTGACCCCATCTCGAGGCGAGGCTGACACCAGACTGACACCATTACGATGTGAGGCTGACACCAGACTGACCCCATCACGAGGCGAGACTGACACCAGACTGACCCCATCTCGAGGCGAGGCTGACACCAGACTGACACCATCATGATGTGAGGCTGACACCAGACTGACCTCATCACGAGGCGAGGCTGACACCAGACTGACACCATCACGAGGCGAGGCTGACACCAGACTGACACCATCATGATGTGAGGCTGACACCAGACTGACCCCATCACGAGGCGAGGGTGACACCAGACTGACCCTATCACGAGGCGAGGCTTACACCAGACTGACCCCATCACGAGGCGAGGCTGACACCAGACTGACACCATCATGATGTGAGGCTGACACCAGACTGACCCCATCACGAGGCAAGGCTGACACCAGACTGACACCATTATGATGTGAGGCTGACACCAGACTGACCTCATCACGAGGCGAGGCTGACACCAGACTGACCCCATCACGAGGCGAGACTGACACCAGACTGACACCGTCACGAGGCGAGACTGACACTAGACTGACCCCATCACGAGGTGAGGCTGACACCAGACTGACCCCATCACGAGGTGAGGCTGACACCAGACTGACCCCATCACGAGGCGAGGCTGACACCAGACTGACACCATCATGATGTGAGGCTGACACCAGACTGACCCCATCACGAGGCAAGGCTGACACCAGACTGACACCATTATGATGTGAGGCTGACACCAGACTGACCTCATCACGAGGCGAGGCTGACACCAGACTGACCCCATCACGAGGTGAGGCTGACACCATCACGAGGCGAGGCTGACACCAGACTGACACCATCACGAGGCGATGCTGACACCAGACTGACCCCATCACTAGGCGAGGCTGACACCAGACTGACACCATCACGAGGCGAGGCTGACACCAGACTGACCCCATCACGAGGCGAGGCTGACACCAGACTGACCCCATCACGAGGCGAGGCTAACACCAGACTGACACCATCACGAGGCAAGGCTGACACCAGACTGACACCATCATGATGTGAGGCTGACACAAGACTGACCCCATCACGAGGCGAGACTGACACCAGACTGACCCCATCACGAGGCGAGACTGACACCAGACTGACCCCATCACGAGGCGAGGCTGACACCAGACTGACCCCATCACGAGGCGAGGGTGACACCAGACTGACCCTATCACGAGGCGAGGCTTACACCAGACTGACCCCATCTCGAGGCGAGGCTGACACCAGACTGACACCATTACGATGTGAGGCTGACACCAGACTGACCCCATCACGAGGCGAGACTGACACCAGACTGACCCCATCTCGAGGCGAGGCTGACACCAGACTGACACCATCATGATGTGAGGCTGACACCAGACTGACCTCATCACGAGGCGAGGCTGACACCAGACTGACACCATCACGAGGCGAGGCTGACACCAGACTGACACCATCATGATGTGAGGCTGACACCAGACTGACCCCATCACGAGGCGAGGGTGACACCAGACTGACCCTATCACGAGGCGAGGCTTACACCAGACTGACCCCATCTCGAGGCGAGGCTTACACCAGACTGACACCATTACGATGTGAGGCTGACACCAGACTGACCTCATCACGAGGCGAGGCTGACACCAGACTGACACCATCACGAGGCGAGGCTGACACCAGACTGACACCATCATGATGTGAGGCTGACACCAGACTGACCCCATCACGAGGCGAGGGTGACACCAGACTGACCCCATCTCGAGGCAAAGCTGACACCAGACTGACACCATTACGATGTGAGGCTGACACCAGACTGACCCCATCACGAGGCGAGGCTGACACCAGACTGACACCATCACGAGGCGAGGCTGACACCAGACTGACACCATCATGATTTGAGGCTGACACCAGACTGACACCATCATGATGTGAGGCTGACACCAGACTGACCCCATCACGAGGTGACGCTGACACCAGACTGACCCCATCACGAGGCGAGGCTGACACCAGACTGACCCCATCACGAGGCGAGGCTGACACCAGACTGACACCATCATGATGTGAGGCTGACACCAGACTGACCCCATCACGAGGCAAGGCTGACACCAGACTGACACCATTATGATGTGAGGCTGACACCAGACTGACCTCATCACGAGGCGAGGCTGACACCAGACTGACCCCATCACGAGGCGAGACTGACACCAGACTGACACCGTCACGAGGCGAGGCTGACACCAGACTGACCCCATCACGAGGCAAGGCTGACACCAGACTGACCCCATCACGAGGCGAGGCTGACACCAGACTGACCCCATCACGAGGCAAGGCTGACACCAGACTGACACCATTATGATGTGAGGCTGACACCAGACTGACCTCATCACGAGGCGAGGCTGACACCAGACTGACCCCATCACGAGGTGAGGCTGACACCATCACGAGGCGAGGCTGACACCAGACTGACACCATCACGAGGCGATGCTGACACCAGACTGACCCCATCACTAGGCGAGGCTGACACCAGACTGACACCATCACGAGGCGAGGCTGACACCAGACTGACCCCATCACGAGGCGAGGCTGACACCAGACTGACCCCATCACGAGGCGAGGCTAACACCAGACTGACACCATCACGAGGCAAGGCTGACACCAGACTGACACCATCATGATGTGAGGCTGACACCAGACTGACCCAATCACGAGGCGAGACTGACACCAGACTGACCCCATCACGAGGCGAGACTGACACCAGACTGACCCCATCACGAGGCGAGGGTGACACCAGACTGACCCTATCACGAGGCGAGGCTTACACCAGACTGACCCCATCTCGAGGCGAGGCTGACACCAGACTGACACCATTACGATGTGAGGCTGACACCAGACTGACCCCATCACGAGGCGAGACTGACACCAGACTGACCCCATCTCGAGGCGAGGCTGACACCAGACTGACACCATCATGATGTGAGGCTGACACCAGACTGACCTCATCACGAGGCGAGGCTGACACCAGACTGACACCATCACGAGGCGAGGCTGACACCAGACTGACACCATCATGATGTGAGGCTGACGCCAGACTGACCCCATCACGAGGCGAGGGTGACACCAGACTGACCCTATCACGAGGCGAGGCTTACACCAGACTGACCCCATCTCGAGGTGAGGCTTACACCAGACTGACACCATTACGATGTGAGGCTGACACCAGACTGACCCCATCACGAGGCGAGGCTGACACCAGACTGACACCATCACGAGGCGAGGCTGACACCAGACTGACACCATCACGAGGCAAGGCTGACGCCAGACTGACCCCATCGCGAGGCGAGGCTGACACCTGACTGACACCATCACGATGTGAGGCTGACACCAGACTGACCCCATCACGAGGCGAGGCTGACACCAGACTGACCCCATCACGGGGCAAGGCTGACACCAGACTGACCCCATCACGAGGCGAGACTGACACCAGACTGACCCCATCAAGAGGCGAGACTGACATCAGAATGACCCCATCACGAGGCGAGACTGACACCAGACTGACCCCATGATGATGTGAGGCTGACACCAGACTGACCCCATCACGGGGCGAGGCTCACACCAGACTGACACCATCATGATGTGAGGCTGACACCAGACTGACCCCATCACGAGGCGAGGCTGACACCAGACTGACCCCATCATGAGGCGAGGATGACACCAGACTGACACCATCATGATGTGAGGCTGACACCAGACTGACCCCATCACGAGGCGAGGCTGACACCAGACTGACACCATCATGATGTGAGGCTGACACGAGACTTACCTCATCACGAGGCGGGGCTGACACCAGACGGACACCATCACGAGGCGAGACTGAAACCAGACGGACACCATCACGAGGCGAGGCTGACACCAGACTGACCCCATCACGAGGCGAGGCTGACACCAGACTGACACCATCATGATGTGAGGCTGACACCAGACTGACCCCATCACGAGGCGAGGGTGACACCAGACTGACCCTATCACGAGGCGAGGCTTACACCAGACTGACCCCATCTCGAGGCGAGGCTGACACCAGACTGACACCATTACGATGTGAGGCTGACACCAGACTGACCCCATCACGAGGCGAGACTGACACCAGACTGACCCCATCTCGAGGCGAGGCTGACACCAGACTGACACCATCATGATGTGAGGCTGACACCAGACTGACCTCATCACGAGGCGAGGCTGACACCAGACTGACACCATCACGAGGCGAGGCTGACACCAGACTGACACCATCATGATGTGAGGCTGACACCAGACTGACCCCATCTCGAGGCGAGGGTGACACCAGACTGACCCTATCACGAGGCGAGGCTTACACCAGACTGACCCCATCTCGAGGCGAGGCTGACACCAGACTGACACCATTACGATGTGAGGCTGACACCAGACTGACCCCATCACGAGGCGAGGCTGACACCAGACTGACACCATCACGAGGCGAGGCTGACACCAGACTGACACCATCACGAGGCAAGGCTGACGCCAGACTGACCCCATCGCGAGGCGAGGCTGACACCTGACTGACACCATCACGATGTGAGGCTGACACCAGACTGACCCCATCACGAGGCGAGGCTGACACCAGACTGACCCCATCACGAGGCGAGGCTGACACCAGACTGACCCCATCACGAGGCAAGGGTGACACCAGACTGACCCCATCACGAGGCGAGGCTGACACCAGACTGACACCATCACGAGTCGAGACTGACACCAGACTGACACCATCATGATGTGAGGCTGACACCAGACTGACCCCATCACGAGGCGAGACTGACACCAGACTGACACCATCACTAGGCGAGACTGACACCAGACTGACCCCATCACGAGGCGAGACTGAAACCAGACTGACCCCATCACGAGGCGAGGCTGACACCAGACTGACCCCATCACGAGGCGAGGCTGACACCAGACTGACACCATCATGATGTGAGGCTGACACCAGACTGACCTCATCACGAGGCGAGGCTGACACCAGACTGACACCATCACGAGGCGAGGCTGACACCAGACTGACACCATCATGATGTGAGGCTGACACCAGACTGACCCCATCACGAGGCGAGGGTGACACCAGACTGACCCTATCACGAGGCGAGGCTTACACCAGACTGACCCCATCTCGAGGCGAGGCTGACACCAGACTGACACCATTACGATGTGAGGCTGACACCAGACTGACCCCATCACGAGGCGAGGCTGACACCAGACTGACACCATCACGAGGCGAGGCTGACACCAGACTGACACCATCACGAGGCAAGGCTGACGCCAGACTGACCCCATCGCGAGGCGAGGCTGACACCTGACTGACACCATCACGATGTGAGGCTGACACCAGACTGACCCCATCACGAGGCGAGGCTGACACCAGACTGACCCCATCACGAGGCGAGGCTGACACCAGACTGACCCCATCACGAGGCAAGGCTGACACCAGACTGACACCATAATGATGTGAGGCTGACACCAGACTGAACCCATCACGTGGTGAGGCTGACACCAGACTGACCCCATCACGAGGCGAGGCTGACACCAGACTGACCCCATCACGAGGCGAGGCTGACACCAGACTGACCCCATCACGAGGCAAGGCTGACACCAGACTGACCCCATCACGAGGCGAGGCTGACACCAGACTGACACCATCACGAGTCGAGACTGACACCAGACTGACACCATCATGATGTGAGGCTGACACCAGACTGATTTCATCACGAGGCGAGGCTGACACCAGACTGACACCATCACGAGGCGTGGCTGACACCAGACTGTCACCATCATGATGTGAGGCTGACACCAGACTGACCCCATCAGGAGGCGAGATTGACACCAGACTGACCCCATCACGAGGCGAGGCTGACAACAGACTGAACCCATCACGAGGCGAGGCTGACACCAGACTGACCCCATCACGAGTCGAGGCTGACACCAGACTGACCCCATCACGAGGCGAGGCTGACACCAGACTGACCCCATCACGAGGCGAGGCCGACATCAGACTGACACCATCACGAGGCAAGGCTGACACCAGACTGACCCCATCATGATGTGAGGCTGACACCAGACTGACACCATCACGAGGCAAGGCTGACACCAGACTGACCCCATCACGAGGCGAGGCTGACACCAGACTGACACCATCACGAGTCGAGACTGACACCAGACTGACCCCATCTCGAGGCGAGGCTGACACCAGACTGACACCATTACGATGTGAGGCTGACACCAGACTGACCCCATCACGAGGCGAGACTGACACCAGACTGACCCCATCTCGAGGCGAGGCTGACACCAGACTGACACCATCATGATGTGAGGCTGACACCAGACTGACCTCATCACGAGGCGAGGCTGACACCAGACTGACACCATCACGAGGCGAGGCTGACACCAGACTGACACCATCATGATGTGAGGCTGACACCAGACTGACCCCATCTCGAGGCGAGGGTGACACCAGACTGACCCTATCACGAGGCGAGGCTTACACCAGACTGACCCCATCTCGAGGCGAGGCTGACACCAGACTGACACCATCACGAGGCGAGGCTGACACCAGACTGACCCCATCACGAGGCGAGGCTGACACCAGACTGACCCCATCACGAGGCAAGGCTGACACCAGACTGACCCCATCACGAGGCGAGGCTGACACCAGACTGACACCATCACGAGTCGAGACTGACACCAGACTGACACCATCATGATGTGAGGCTGACACCAGACTGATCTCATCACGAGGCGAGGCTGACACCAGACTGACACCATCACGAGGCGGGGCTGACACCAGACTGTCACCATCATGATGTGAGGCTGACACCAGACTGACCCCATCACGAGGCGAGATTGACACCAGACTGACCCCATCACGAGGCGAGGCTGACACCAGACTGACCCCATCACGAGGCGAGGCTGACACCAGACTGACCCCATCACGAGGCGAGACTGACACCAGACTGACACCATCACTAGGCGAGACTGACACCAGACTGACCCCATCACGAGGCGAGACTGAAACCAGACTGACCCCATCACGAGGCGAGGCTGACACCAGACTGACCCCATCACGAGGCGAGGCTGACACCAGACTGACACCATCATGATGTGAGGCTGACACCAGACTGACCTCATCATGAGGCGAGGCTGACACCAGACTGACACCATCACGAGGCGAGGCTGACACCAGACTGACACCATCATGATGTGAGGCTGACACCAGACTGACCCCATCACGAGGCGAGGGTGACACCAGACTGACCCTATCACGAGGCGAGGCTTACACCAGACTGACCCCATCTCGAGGCGAGGCTGACACCAGTCTGACACCATTACGATGTGAGGCTGACACCAGACTGACCCCATCACGAGGCGAGGCTGACACCAGACTGACACCATCACGAGGCGAGGCTGACACCAGACTGACACCATCACGAGGCAAGGCTGACGCCAGACTGACCCCATCGCGAGGCGAGGCTGACACCTGACTGACACCATCACGATGTGAGGCTGACACCAGACTGACCCCATCACGAGGCGAGGCTGACACCAGACTGACCCCATCACGAGGCGAGGCTGACACCAGACTGACCCCATCACGAGGCAAGGGTGACACCAGACTGACCCCATCACGAGGCGAGGCTGACACCAGACTGACCCCATCACGAGGCGAGGCTGATACCAGACTGACACCATCATGATGTGAGACTGACACCAGACTGACCCCATCACGAGGCGAGGCTGACACCAGACTGACACCATAATGATGTGAGGCTGACACCAGACTGAACCCATCACGTGGTGAGGCTGACACCAGACTGACCCCATCACGAGGCGAGGCTGACACCAGACTGACCCCATCACGAGGCGAGGCTGACACCAGACTGACCCCATCACGAGGCAAGGCTGACACCAGACTGACCCCATCACGAGGCGAGGCTGACACCAGACTGACACCATCACGAGTCGAGACTGACACCAGACTGACACCATCATGATGTGAGGCTGACACCAGACTGATTTCATCACGAGGCGAGGCTGACACCAGACTGACACCATCACGAGGCGTGGCTGACACCAGACTGTCACCATCATGATGTGAGGCTGACACCAGACTGACCCCATCATGATGTGAGGCTGACACTAGACTGACACCATCACTAGGCGAGACTGACACCAGACTGACCCCATCACGAGGCGAGGCTGACACCAGACTGACACCATCATGATGTGAGGCTGACACCAGACTGACCCCATCACGAGGCGAGGGTGACACCAGACTGACCCTATCACTAGGCGAGGCTGACACCAGACTGACACCATCACGAGGCAAGGCTGACACCAGACTGACCCCATCACGAGGCGAGGCTGACACCAGACTGACACCATCACGAGTCGAGACTGACACCAGACTGACACCATCATGATGTGAGGCTGACACCAGACTGATCTCATCACGAGGCGAGGCTGACACCAGACTGACACCATCACGAGGCGGGGCTGACACCAGACTGTCACCATCATGATGTGAGGCTGACACCAGACTGACCCCATCACGAGGCGAGATTGACACCAGACTGACCCCATCACGAGGCGAGGCTGACACCAGACTGACCCCATCACGAGGCGAGGGTGACACCAGACTGACCCTATCACGAGGCGAGGCTTACACCAGACTGACCCCATCTCGAGGCGAGGCTGACACCAGACTGACACCATTACGATGTGAGGCTGACACCAGACTGACCCCATCACGAGGCGAGGCTGACACCAGACTGACACCATCACGAGGCGAGGCTGACACCAGACTGACACCATCACGAGGCAAGGCTGACGCCAGACTGACCCCATCGCGAGGCGAGGCTGACACCTGACTGACACCATCACGATGTGAGGCTGACACCAGACTGACCCCATCACGAGGCGAGGCTGACACCAGACTGACACCATCACGAGGCAAGGCTGACGCCAGACTGACCCCATCGCGAGGCGAGGCTGACACCTGACTGACACCATCACGATGTGAGGCTGACACCAGACTGACCCCATCACGAGGCGAGGCTGACACCAGACTGACCCCATCACGGGGCAAGGCTGACACCAGACTGACCCCATCACGAGGCGAGACTGACACCAGACTGACCCCATCAAGAGGCGAGACTGACATCAGAATGACCCCATCACGAGGCGAGACTGACACCAGACTGACCCCATGATGATGTGAGGCTGACACCAGACTGACCCCATCACGGGGCGAGGCTCACACCAGACTGACACCATCATGATGTGAGGCTGACACCAGACTGACCCCATCACGAGGCGAGGCTGACACCAGACTGACCCCATCATGAGGCGAGGATGACACCAGACTGACACCATCATGATGTGAGGCTGACACCAGACTGACCCCATCACGAGGCGAGGCTGACACCAGACTGACACCATCATGATGTGAGGCTGACACGAGACTTACCTCATCACGAGGCGGGGCTGACACCAGACGGACACCATCACGAGGCGAGACTGAAACCAGACGGACACCATCACGAGGCGAGGCTGACACCAGACTGACCCCATCACGAGGCGAGGCTGACACCAGACTGACACCATCATGATGTGAGGCTGACACCAGACTGACCCCATCACGAGGCGAGGGTGACACCAGACTGACCCTATCACGAGGCGAGGCTTACACCAGACTGACCCCATCTCGAGGCGAGGCTGACACCAGACTGACACCATTACGATGTGAGGCTGACACCAGACTGACCCCATCACGAGGCGAGACTGACACCAGACTGACCCCATCTCGAGGCGAGGCTGACACCAGACTGACACCATCATGATGTGAGGCTGACACCAGACTGACCTCATCACGAGGCGAGGCTGACACCAGACTGACACCATCACGAGGCGAGGCTGACACCAGACTGACACCATCATGATGTGAGGCTGACACCAGACTGACCCCATCTCGAGGCGAGGGTGACACCAGACTGACCCTATCACGAGGCGAGGCTTACACCAGACTGACCCCATCTCGAGGCGAGGCTGACACCAGACTGACACCATTACGATGTGAGGCTGACACCAGACTGACCCCATCACGAGGCGAGGCTGACACCAGACTGACACCATCACGAGGCGAGGCTGACACCAGACTGACACCATCACGAGGCAAGGCTGACGCCAGACTGACCCCATCGCGAGGCGAGGCTGACACCTGACTGACACCATCACGATGTGAGGCTGACACCAGACTGACCCCATCACGAGGCGAGGCTGACACCAGACTGACCCCATCACGAGGCGAGGCTGACACCAGACTGACCCCATCACGAGGCAAGGGTGACACCAGACTGACCCCATCACGAGGCGAGGCTGACACCAGACTGACACCATCACGAGTCGAGACTGACACCAGACTAACACCATCATGATGTGAGGCTGACACCAGACTGACCCCATCACGAGGCGAGACTGACACCAGACTGACACCATCACTAGGCGAGACTGACACCAGACTGACCCCATCACGAGGCGAGACTGAAACCAGACTGACCCCATCACGAGGCGAGGCTGACACCAGACTGACCCCATCACGAGGCGAGGCTGACACCAGACTGACACCATCATGATGTGAGGCTGACACCAGACTGACCTCATCACGAGGCGAGGCTGACACCAGACTGACACCATCACGAGGCGAGGCTGACACCAGACTGACACCATCATGATGTGAGGCTGACACCAGACTGACCCCATCACGAGGCGAGGGTGACACCAGACTGACCCTATCACGAGGCGAGGCTTACACCAGACTGACCCCATCTCGAGGCGAGGCTGACACCAGACTGACACCATTACGATGTGAGGCTGACACCAGACTGACCCCATCACGAGGCGAGGCTGACACCAGACTGACACCATCACGAGGCGAGGCTGACACCAGACTGACACCATCACGAGGCAAGGCTGACGCCAGACTGACCCCATCGCGAGGCGAGGCTGACACCTGACTGACACCATCACGATGTGAGGCTGACACCAGACTGACCCCATCACGAGGCGAGGCTGACACCAGACTGACCCCATCACGAGGCGAGGCTGACACCAGACTGACCCCATCACGAGGCAAGGCTGACACCAGACTGACACCATAATGATGTGAGGCTGACACCAGACTGAACCCATCACGTGGTGAGGCTGACACCAGACTGACCCCATCACGAGGCGAGGCTGACACCAGACTGACCCCATCACGAGGCGAGGCTGACACCAGACTGACCCCATCACGAGGCAAGGCTGACACCAGACTGACCCCATCACGAGGCGAGGCTGACACCAGACTGACACCATCACGAGTCGAGACTGACACCAGACTGACACCATCATGATGTGAGGCTGACACCAGACTGATTTCATCACGAGGCGAGGCTGACACCAGACTGACACCATCACGAGGCGTGGCTGACACCAGACTGTCACCATCATGATGTGAGGCTGACACCAGACTGACCCCATCAGGAGGCGAGATTGACACCAGACTGACCCCATCACGAGGCGAGGCTGACAACAGACTGAACCCATCACGAGGCGAGGCTGACACCAGACTGACCCCATCACGAGTCGAGGCTGACACCAGACTGACCCCATCACGAGGCGAGGCTGACACCAGACTGACCCCATCACGAGGCGAGGCCGACATCAGACTGACACCATCACGAGGCAAGGCTGACACCAGACTGACCCCATCATGATGTGAGGCTGACACCAGACTGACACCATCACGAGGCAAGGCTGACACCAGACTGACCCCATCACGAGGCGAGGCTGACACCAGACTGACACCATCACGAGTCGAGACTGACACCAGACTGACCCCATCTCGAGGCGAGGCTGACACCAGACTGACACCATTACGATGTGAGGCTGACACCAGACTGACCCCATCACGAGGCGAGACTGACACCAGACTGACCCCATCTCGAGGCGAGGCTGACACCAGACTGACACCATCATGATGTGAGGCTGACACCAGACTGACCTCATCACGAGGCGAGGCTGACACCAGACTGACACCATCACGAGGCGAGGCTGACACCAGACTGACACCATCATGATGTGAGGCTGACACCAGACTGACCCCATCTCGAGGCGAGGGTGACACCAGACTGACCCTATCACGAGGCGAGGCTTACACCAGACTGACCCCATCTCGAGGCGAGGCTGACACCAGACTGACACCATTACGATGTGAGGCTGACACCAGACTGACACCATCACGAGGCGAGGCTGACACCAGACTGACACCATCACGAGGCAAGGCTGACGCCAGACTGACCCCATCGCGAGGCGAGGCTGACACCTGACTGACACCATCACGATGTGAGGCTGACACCAGACTGACCCCATCACGAGGCGAGGCTGACACCAGACTGACCCCATCACGAGGCGAGGCTGACACCAGACTGACCCCATCACGAGGCAAGGGTGACACCAGACTGACCCCATCACGAGGCGAGGCTGACACCAGACTGACCCCATCACGAGGCGAGGCTGATACCAGACTGACACCATCATGATGTGAGACTGACACCAGACTGACCCCATCACGAGGCGAGGCTGACACCAGACTGACACCATAATGATGTGAGGCTGACACCAGACTGAACCCATCACGTGGTGAGGCTGACACCAGACTGACCCCATCACGAGGCGAGGCTGACACCAGACTGACACCATCACGAGGCGAGGCTGACACCAGACTGACCCCATCACGAGGCGAGGCTGACACCAGACTGACCCCATCACGAGGCAAGGCTGACACCAGACTGACCCCATCACGAGGCGAGGCTGACACCAGACTGACACCATCTCGAGTCGAGACTGACACCAGACTGACACCATCATGATGTGAGGCTGACACCAGACTGATCTCATCACGAGGCGAGGCTGACACCAGACTGACACCATCACGAGGCGGGGCTGACACCAGACTGTCACCATCATGATGTGAGGCTGACACCAGACTGACCCCATCACGAGGCGAGATTGACACCAGACTGACCCCATCACGAGGCGAGGCTGACACCAGACTGACCCCATCACGAGGCGAGGCTGACACCAGACTGACCCCATCACGAGGCGAGACTGACACCAGACTGACACCATCACTAGGCGAGACTGACACCAGACTGACCCCATCACGAGGCGAGACTGAAACCAGACTGACCCCATCACGAGGCGAGGCTGACACCAGACTGACCCCATCACGAGGCGAGGCTGACACCAGACTGACACCATCATGATGTGAGGCTGACACCAGACTGACCTCATCATGAGGCGAGGCTGACACCAGACTGACACCATCACGAGGCGAGGCTGACACCAGACTGACACCATCATGATGTGAGGCTGACACCAGACTGACCCCATCACGAGGCGAGGGTGACACCAGACTGACCCTATCACGAGGCGAGGCTTACACCAGACTGACCCCATCTCGAGGCGAGGCTGACACCAGTCTGACACCATTACGATGTGAGGCTGACACCAGACTGACCCCATCACGAGGCGAGGCTGACACCAGACTGACACCATCACGAGGCGAGGCTGACACCAGACTGACACCATCACGAGGCAAGGCTGACGCCAGACTGACCCCATCGCGAGGCGAGGCTGACACCTGACTGACACCATCACGATGTGAGGCTGACACCAGACTGACCCCATCACGAGGCGAGGCTGACACCAGACTGACCCCATCACGAGGCGAGGCTGACACCAGACTGACCCCATCACGAGGCAAGGGTGACACCAGACTGACCCCATCACGAGGCGAGGCTGACACCAGACTGACCCCATCACGAGGCGAGGCTGATACCAGACTGACACCATCATGATGTGAGACTGACACCAGACTGACCCCATCACGAGGCGAGGCTGACACCAGACTGACACCATAATGATGTGAGGCTGACACCAGACTGAACCCATCACGTGGTGAGGCTGACACCAGACTGACCCCATCACGAGGCGAGGCTGACACCAGACTGACCCCATCACGAGGCGAGGCTGACACCAGACTGACCCCATCACGAGGCAAGGCTGACACCAGACTGACCCCATCACGAGGCGAGGCTGACACCAGACTGACACCATCACGAGTCGAGACTGACACCAGACTGACACCATCATGATGTGAGGCTGACACCAGACTGATTTCATCACGAGGCGAGGCTGACACCAGACTGACACCATCACGAGGCGTGGCTGACACCAGACTGTCACCATCATGATGTGAGGCTGACACCAGACTGACCCCATCATGATGTGAGGCTGACACTAGACTGACACCATCACTAGGCGAGACTGACACCAGACTGACCCCATCACGAGGCGAGGCTGACACCAGACTGACACCATCATGATGTGAGGCTGACACCAGACTGACCCCATCACGAGGCGAGGGTGACACCAGACTGACCCTATCACTAGGCGAGGCTGACACCAGACTGACACCATCACGAGGCAAGGCTGACACCAGACTGACCCCATCACGAGGCGAGGCTGACACCAGACTGACACCATCACGAGTCGAGACTGACACCAGACTGACACCATCATGATGTGAGGCTGACACCAGACTGATCTCATCACGAGGCGAGGCTGACACCAGACTGACACCATCACGAGGCGGGGCTGACACCAGACTGTCACCATCATGATGTGAGGCTGACACCAGACTGACCCCATCACGAGGCGAGATTGACACCAGACTGACCCCATCACGAGGCGAGGCTGACACCAGACTGACCCCATCACGAGGCGAGGGTGACACCAGACTGACCCTATCACGAGGCGAGGCTTACACCAGACTGACCCCATCTCGAGGCGAGGCTGACACCAGACTGACACCATTACGATGTGAGGCTGACACCAGACTGACCCCATCACGAGGCGAGGCTGACACCAGACTGACACCATCACGAGGCGAGGCTGACACCAGACTGACACCATCACGAGGCAAGGCTGACGCCAGACTGACCCCATCGCGAGGCGAGGCTGACACCTGACTGACACCATCACGATGTGAGGCTGACACCAGACTGACCCCATCACGAGGCGAGGCTGACACCAGACTGACCCCATCACGAGGCGAGGCTGACACCAGACTGACCTCATCACGAGGCAAGGGTGACACCAGACTGACCCCATCACGAGGCGAGGCTGACACCAGACTGACCCCATCACGAGGCGAGGCTGATACCAGACTGACACCATCATGATGTGAGACTGACACCAGACTGACCCCATCACGAGGCGAGGCTGACACCAGACTGACACCATAATGATGTGAGGCTGACACCAGACTGAACCCATCACGTGGTGAGGCTGTGTCATGGAAATTTTGTATTGTTGGTCGAACTTTAAATGTGTCATGTATTCGTGTTATTCATATGTCTCTCGTGTGGCTTAATTAAAGCTCTGAAGGCTGCAATTGGGCCATGCGCATGTACAATGTATGTATTACAGTACTCGGCTTGGTAATGGATGAGATGGCAGATCTGCGCTTATAGACCGGCGTGTATACCACCACGGCATTCCATGCGAATGCCGCTGTCAGTAGACCGTGGGCCTGTATCCACATATCAGCAGCATGGTACCACGTGGGCTTCATAACGCAATGCGCAAGCGGTGTGAACTCCACGTGTAGGCTTATGCATATCTTACAACCCATTACCAACTTGAAACTGTATCTGGGATGGATGTGTTTTAATAAAGATCGTATCGGGCCCATCCAGGTACAGACTGATATTTTTAGAGAGTGCTTGTACAGAGAATGTACATACCAATAGAAGATAGTAGGACAGGAAATATGACCTCAGATGGCTCATAGGGGGGAAGGGGAGGAAGTCTGCTGACCTCAGAAGGTTCATGGGGGAGGACCAGTGATAGATAATAGCAAAGGCTATGCTCCAATTGGAATGTACATCCTCTGTATAGGCAATCCCCATTGTATTGTTCGGTGGGAGGGATTGACTTTATTCATGTGGGGGGCATGTGTGTATTCTTAATAAAACAGAGAGCTGAGCCTAAAATCAGCCCTTATGTGAGTTGCAACCAGCCTTAGAGTGTCGTGTGATCATTCCAGGGTAACGGAGCTCCATCACCCACAAATTCAACAGAACCAAAGTATTTGGATGGGCAGGAATCGTGTAGTTTAGCTGCAGTCGTGGTAAGCGAGATTCGCACAGCTTTATGGGGGATTTCTGCGCATCCAACTGCGAGTACTCACGGTAAGGAGAAATTCGTTAAAGCGAATTTCCAAGACAGTTTGGCGAGCCTGGTGGATACTAACGCGTATTCTTGCGTAGCTAACCTAGAACGAGGGGGAATGGCCATCATGAACTAGCAAAAAGTATGCCGGCACATTTCAGGTCTCTCTGCCATTAAGAGGATCGCTTTTTGCGTGTTCGTGTGGCTGATTTCGCTCTCTGTTAGCTAACAAGAAATACCGCTTAACAAGGACCTCGTTTTTTGTCCTAAACTCTTGATTTGTGGGTGAAAAGACGAGGGTTTGTCTCTGCTGAGAGCAGCAGGGGGGGTGGGTTTTGGTTGGCTGGATTTGGTCAAGTTTAAAAATCTTCCAACCAAAAATTAAACGGGTATATGTTTTAGTGGGTAAAAGTTGTTGCATAGTGTTAGGTAAGTATTTGTGGGCTGTAGGTACTGTGGTGATTGCTTTACCCCCCTCCACGTGAGGTAATTATTACAGTGCTGAAAGGCTTAGGTTAATTGTTAACTGTTGTAAGATCTCTGTGTGTATGTGATCTGTACAATGTTTTGTGGTATTACTGCTCCCAGCAAGCATGCAGCAGGGGGTCCTTTTTGTTACATGTGCATGTTAGTGTGATATGTTGGTGTTTTATGTCCGTTCTGTGATTGTGCCCAAATTGTGTTGTATGTGTGCTTCATATTGTTGTGTAATTGTCCAGTGTATGTTCTGTCCAAACGTCTGTTTTATGTAAGAGGCAATTTTGAGGCTAGAGGCTGCCGTGTGCTTCCCTGTGGGGGGCCATTCTAGCGTTACCATGTGCTTCCCTGTGGGGGGTCATTCTAGTATCTGCCATGTGCTCCTCTGTGGGGGGTCATTTTCTTGACTAAACCACATGGACTCCTTTTGTTTGGTGGCCATTTTGTTGGCTACCAAATGTGCAGTAATCTCTATGCAATGTGCATGAAGTTTCCTATATGCATTTGACCCATATTGTGTTTTTAATCCAAATTTTTTACAGTTTCATTTGTTTGCTTTTAGCTTTAAATTTGCGTATTGCCAGCCAATTTAAAGTGTATTAAGCGAGTTTTCCCTTCACGTGTTCCACATTTAATGAGCGCGGTGAAGTCTGGGTTTTTGCACATAGATTTCTTGTATAGTGATTATGTTTTTCTTGTGTTTTTCCTGTTAAAAGTAGTTCCTTATTGTAAAGCGGGTTTGTTTTAAGCTGCTGTGTCGCGTGTTTCACGTCCAGCAGACTTTTTGTGTAAACGGTTCTAGGTGGTTGCAGTAAAGATTGCGTGTATAACGTGGATCGTTTAGCGGTGCTGATAGGAGTGATTTTTGAGTCAGCAACAAGGTTACTTTTGGCGCAGTTTTTCGGTTTACCTCGGTGTAATTGTTTTACTGTGAAACGTCCCGTGTTTTTCATAAGGATCCACTTTGTCCTTTTTAACAGTTTTTCAGGTTGAAAAAGGGTTTTTCTGTGTGTATTAGGAAAGTTTTTTTTCTTTTTACACAAATTTCCTAAAGGTCAGTTAGCAGGTTTCTGCCCAACCAGTGACCCCTAAGTAACATCCAAGAACCCCTCTTTTTGTTTTGACTTGTGTTAGCTACTGTGTGCAGGGAGAGAAAAGCCACTTTCATCATTGTGCGGTGTGGCCTGCCAAACACAGTGGGTGATGAGAACCACATAAATTACGCTGTGTGAGTGGGCGGTCCAGGGAAATCCTGGTCACCACAAACACTTCGGGTGGTCAGGATCACACAAATTGCGCTGTGGGAGTGGGAGGTGTGCTCTCAGTCTGACCGCCACTTGATGCGCTTCGGGTGATCGATAAGTATCACATAAATTACGCTGTGCTGGGAAAGTGGTGGAATCAGGCCTCTCGGTAGGATCCCACCGAGTGCTCCAGGGGGTAAACAGGTACCCGGACGCGGGATATATACCAGTGACTAGTCACGATGGGCAGTAGTCAGTCCATGAAGAGAGAGGGGGAACCAGCCCTCTTCAGGGTAAGGACAGCTGCACAACTGATGAAGGTGAGTTTGGGGGGGGAAGTCTACAGAACCCCTCAAAAGGTGGAATAAATGGTCGAAGGGTACCAGATGGGAAATTCCCCGGGAAGGTACATTTGACGCATGGAGGTGGGAAAAATTCATCTCTGAATTTGAACCACGGATGCAGGCGTCAGAACTAGAGATCGCACAGCTATGGCTTCACAGGTCAATCCAATTAGGGAAGCAAGGCATACATAAACTGGTGTCTGTCCGGAAGAACCAGGTGATGTATACCTGGCCTCCAGAGGGAATAAAACAGGAGGATCCAGTGTCAGAGGTGGAGGAAGCTCTTTCAGGGCTGACTCTACTAAGGCAGGCAGGATCAGGGTCTACTGGGGTTCCCCAACAACCAACAGTGGCTGAGATAAGTATAACTGCACCTGTCTCTTCTGTTAGTGACGTCACTCTTGACATACCTTCTGTGTCTTCTGTCTCTATGCCTCAGCCTCTGCCTCTACTTCTCCCTTCTCCCTGCTTCACCCCAGCTCCTTCTGTTTCCAACTATGAAGCCTACTCAACAACCGATTTGCAGACTATCTGTGAATCAAGGGGAATAGACACCCGGTTAAAAAACAGGGCGGATTGCATCAAAGCGCTACGAACCACTGATCAGACCCCTGCCCCCCAGCTATACCCTGATCTGAGGGACCTCAAACCTGAAGGTGCAGTAAGCGAGGTGGTTAATCTAAGCCCACCGATGATGCTGGGTCAGCCCTTGCACTCTTCCCGGACCGAGGCCTATCCAGTCAGGGTGCAGCAATTTGAAGGTCCTCCCAATGCACGGGGGGAACGGACTTTAGGGGAACGGGTAGTTTGGCATGTCCCCTTCACCCCGGCAGAGATCCGCACTATTCTGGCTGAGCTCCCGGACTATCGAGTCAATCCGAGAGGATTTGCTCGAATGTTTGGACAAAACCAGTTCAGCTATGGTATGAGCGGGTCAGATTGTGCACAGATCCTACGGGCAAAGGTGGGCATGGAAGTGGCCAGTACAGTGATTGCAGGGTGCTCTATAACCACGCATGAGGAGATGACTTCAGGGGGCAAAGAGTTCTGTACACAGCTAAAGGCAAAGCTTCCAGAAATGTATGGTGCTACCTCTACTACGGACATGATGAAGCTCACCCAGGGTCCTAATGAGGAAAGCGCCTGCTTCTGGCGCCGTCTCAAGCAGGCGGCACTGGATGCGGATCTGGAAGTTGGACCTGATGCTCCAACTGAAGGGGTAAAGGTGACCGCGACGCACATTCTGTTGCGGGCCAAATTTTTGGAAGGCATCAATATTAAAATTCGGGAAAGGCTGGTTCTGGCCCGACCCGAATATAATGAGATGTCTATCCCTGCTATCCTTTCCACTCTTGCGGCAATAGAGAGGGAAATGGATAGAAGAAAACAAGACAAGGCCAAAGTTCTTATGTCCCAGACCCCACACGAAAAACCAAGGGATCTGGGTCACAGGAAGGATAGGCCCCCACCCAGGTGCTTCCAGTGCCACCAAACGGGGCACATGAGGAGGAGCTGTCCCCAATTACCTAAAGGTCGGTGGCAGTTCATTCCTGATGAGTCCCCCGCCCCTATGACCACCATGGTAAGTAACTCCTATGAATCCTCATAGGAAGTTGGCAAATCGGTGTCGGCCCAGATCCATCTTTTTCTCGAGGAATTAAAATATCCCCTCCCTTGCCTCATCGACACCGGTGCAGCCAGAACAGTCTTGCGAAAACAGGACATCCAAGGCAAGGTACCCCTCTCAGGGGCAAACACACCGACGGTAGGTCTCACAGGTCAAACAGTGTCTCTACAGTCCACCAAACCACTCCATTTCAGGTTAGGTCTGCACACTGAGGCTGTCAGGTCAGTGCTGGTCTCAGATGACGTCCCCATCAATCTTTTGGGAGCGGACATCTTGTCAGACATTCAAGCTGTCATTGAGTTCACCCCATCGGGTGTTGTGGTGAGTAGTGCCCTGTCGGAAGAAAGACTGTGCACATTGTTGGCCCTACCTTATCTCACCGAGGCTACATATTGTCTGGAGTTGGACGTATTGGCTGAAGTTGACCCCAAAGTTTGGGCAGCAGATAAATATGATGTGGGTCTCTTGCCGGTACCTCCAACTACAGTCAACATCAGACCAGGAAGCGTGTTACCACAACTACCACAATATCCTTTAAGTGTAGCTCAAATGGACAGCCTAAAAACCCAGATCGACCATTATCTACAGATAAAGGTCCTCACCCCAACCCAGTCGCCATGTAACACACCATTATTCCCAGTAGCAAAAAAGACAGCACCTGGTCAACCGACCACCTACCGGCTGGTACATGACCTGAGAGCGGTAAACAAAATCATCATCAGTGATGCCCCTTTGGTGCCCAATCCACACACCCTGCTGGCAACCGTACCACCCAATGCAAAATTTTTTACCGTCATTGATCTGTCAAACGCGTTTTTCTCGGTACCCCTGGATCCCCAGTGTCAGTACCTTTTTGCCTTCTCCTTCCAGGGCCGACAACTTACCTGGACCCGTCTCCCCCAGGGAGCAGTAACCAGTCCCTCGGAATACAGCTGCAAGCTGAAAATCGTGTTAGATCAGTGGACCCCAATGAATCCAGAGGTGGTGTTGTTACAGTATGTTGATGACTTGCTCCTCTGCTGTCCCACTAAAAAGGATTGTTATCAACATACTGTTTCATTACTCAACCATCTGGCGTCAACGGGCAACAAGGCCAGCAAGGAGAAATTACAACTCTGCCAGGAAAAAGTCATCTTCTTGGGGCATTGTATTTCTCAGGGCACCAGGCACCTAACAACCCAAAGAGTGCAGACATTGCAAGACCTAAAGAGACCCAAAAACCACCGTCAGCTGAGAGCCGTCCTCGGCCTTATCAACTACTGCAGAGATTGGGTCCCCAACATCTCGGACAAACTTGGTCCCCTGTATGAGCTGACATCCAAAACACCATTTCAAATGTCAGATGACGACTGGTCAACTCTTCAAGATTTGACTCAGGAACTCTCAATAGCACCAGCCCTAGGTCTACCCAACTATGACCTACCTTTCTACCTTTTCTGTCATGAAAGTCAGGGCCATGCAACCGGAGTACTAACCCAACTTCACGGAACCAAATACCGCCCCATCATGTACCTATCGACCGCTCTGGACCCAGTCATCAAAGGGTCCCCGGGTTGTGTGAGGGCAGTGGCTGCTTGTGCTGTCCTTGTCCAAAAAGTGGGTGACATCGTTTTGGATTCACCCCTCACACTCTACACTCCGCACTCGGTGCAAGAGATCCTAAACCAGGTCCAAACTAAACATCTCTCTGCAGCAAGATTGACCAAATACGAGGTAGCCCTCCTAACTCCTACTAACCTCTCTATCAAACGATGCACTATTCTTAACCCAGCTTCTCTTCTTCCTGTGTTGGAAGACGAGAAAGGGGGGGAGGACAACAACGACGGTGCTGAATTTTGCAACCCGACTAACAATACTAACACCTCTTCTACTAACATGTCTTCTTTGTCCACTACTAACCTCTCTTCCAAAGGACACAACTGCATTTCTTTGATGGAACTGGAGTCAGCGGCGATCAGCCCAGTGAAGGAAACGCCAATACCGGAAGCGAAAAATCTTTTTGTCGATGGGTCCAGGTACTACACCCAAGACGGTAAGCCACACACTGGTTACGCGGTCACGACGGAAAGTGACGTTGTGGAAAAGGGCTCTCTGAACGCACATATGTCAGCTCAGGAAGCTGAGCTGTGGGCACTGGCCAGGGCATGTGAGTTACATGAAGGTCAGAGGATTAATGTTTATACGGATTCGAGGTACGCGTTTGGTATTGCACATGACTTTGGTCCCATCTGGAAAGCGAGGGGATTTCTCACAAGTTCAGGTAAACCGGTGAAGCATGCAGAACTGATTGACAGGTTGTTCATTGCCTTCGGCCTGCCACGGGAGATTGCTGTTCTTAAGGTGAAAGCTCATACCACTGAGACTAGTGTGGAGGCATGTGGAAACGCTTTGGCAGATCGGTCCGCAAAGGCCGGTGCACTGGTTCAGGAAACGGGGGTTCTGATGCTGGCCATCCCTTCAGAGGTTTCATTAGACGAGTTTAAAAAACTGCAATCACAGGCGGGTTTGCAGGAGAAGGCTAGATGGACAGCAGCAGGAGCCTCCCAAGGGTCGAATGACATTTGGTGCCTGAACAAAAGATGGTGTTTGCCAAAGTCCCTTTTCCCCATGATGGCCCACTTGGCTCACTACCCTGGGCACCAATCTAAGACGGCTATGTGTGCGTTGGTAGACGAGCATTGGATTGCACCTGGGTTCAGTACTGCTGCAGCTACCTTTGCAGCTTCTTGCCTAGTCTGTGCCCTACACAACCCTGGCAGAACGGTAGTAATACCCCAAAGGCACTCACCAAAACCTGAACGCCCCTTCCAACGCATCCAGATCGATTACATCTCGTTACCAAAGAGTGGGCCGTACGAATACGCCTTGGTCTGTGTAGATATGTTTTCAGGCTGGCCTGAAGCGTGGCCCGTCACATGTGCCAACGCTAGTACCACGGCGAAGAAAATCCTGTCTGAGGTTGTGTGCCGCTGGGGTCTACCTGAAACCATCGAGTCCGATAGGGGGTCACACTTCACTGGACAGATCTTTGCAGAGGTATGTAAAGCCCTTCACATCAACCAAGGGCTACACACCCCGTATCACCCCGAGAGTAGCGGTAAGGTTGAACGTCTCAACGGAATCCTTAAAAACAGGATCTCCAAAATCATGGCCGATACCAAAAAACCTTGGCCTGAGTGTCTCCCCATTGCCCTCTATTCCATCCGGAATGCCCCTCGGCAACCACATGGGCTGTCACCCTACGAGGTGTTGTTTGGGGGACCTCCCAAAACAGGGTTGTACTTTCCTCAACAGTTGTCGTCTTTGCATTCACAGCTTACAGGTTATGTGCAATCTCTGCAACGGGAGCTGCAGAAGATACACCATCGGGTTCGCGAATCGCTCCCCGATCCAAATACAATAACAGGTGTTCTTTCTATTGAGCCAGGTGATTGGGTCGTCCTAAAGAAACATCAAAGAACCGGACTCGAGCCACGGTTCACCGGACCATACCAAGTCCAGCTGACGACACCTACCTCACTCAAACTCGAGGGACGAGACAACTGGGTGCACGCAAGCCACTGCAAGAAGCTTTTCAGCTACACCAGAGAATGAGGGGTGTCATTTTCCTTTTTCTTTTTGTTTGTATGTCATACATGTGTGTGAACGGAGGAAAAGACGGCAGATACCCCAACCTTTTATTTAAAATGCACCTGCGTTTAGCCAGAACCGCCAACAAAACCAACTGTTGGGTATGCTCTAAGCCCCCACCCAGTCATCACATGTCCGCAATGGCCGCTGTTCATGCCCTATATGACATCCGCGTCGGCATGAAAAAGCAAGGGACCCCTGGTCAGCCCCCACGTAGACATTTGTCGGTAGAACTTAATGACACATTTTTAGCAGGTAACATCAGTTTCAGCACCAATATTAGCTCTAGCTCCTGTAGGGCCCTCACCAGTCCATTATGGGTAACTGGGCAGCTAGGCAGCCCTCAGGTGTGCTTTAACATCAGCTTTGGCACAGGTAACAAGTTTGTTGGGACTACCACCTGCGAGGGAGGTATAACTGTCAATCTGACTAACCAGACTTCCTTTCTGAGTAACCACACTGACCGACCAGACCACGTGTGTTGGAAGGACGGATGTGATGTGCAGACTGAGGGAGCAATCCCCCAGTCTGTGCAACTGTTGCTCAGTACCAGAGGCCGAACGAGGAACTCCTCCTGTTCTGCTCTGACAGGTCCATACTATTTTCTGTGTGGTTCGGCAGCCTATAGAACATTTCCCCAGAACGCGAAAGGTTCGTGTGCCCTCATAAAGCTAGTCCCCGCATCCTATGTAGTGATGGACCATGAAGAGTTGATGGTCCACAAGAAGGTAAGGATGGCAGGGAGAGTTCGCAGGGAGCTGTTCTCTGAGGGCGACCAGGCATGGGCTTGGTTCCCCTCATGGACAGGATGGGGAATAGAACTTATGAAGCGCCTGAACAATTTTTCTGTCATCGTGGATAGTATGTTTAACGAGACCGTAGAGGCTGTCAGAGAAATTGCCCAAGAACAACGGCAGATGGGAATTTTAGTGCTTCAGGAGAAGATGGCCCTTGATTATCTTTTAGCCGCCAAAGGGGGGTTCTGTGAGTTCATCGGAGAGGATTGTTGTACTTGGATAGAAGACACCGATGACAAGGTCCAGGCCCATATGGACAAAGTTAGTGAACTACAGGGAAAAGCTAGAGCTATAGCTAGTGAGGGTTGGAATCCGTTCAAGGGTTTGGGAGGATTGGGAGATTTCCTGTTCTCCATCGGATCTTGGTTGAAGGAAGTGGGAGTGTATATCCTGATGCTTCTCTTTTTCATCTGCCTTTTATATGCCGCGGTGAGATGTTCCTGTTGCCTCATCGACCGTGTAAGCCAAGCTCGGGCAGACGACCACATCTCCATGCCCGCTCCTGGGATCCCACTCCAACCACTGATCGGGGGAAGACCTCACCAACCAACCACCTTCTCTACAGATTACGTCCTGGCTTCCCTCTAATTTATCTCTCTGAAGACCACATTCTCCAAGACCTTCAAGCAAGCTTCAAGCCTCATCATTGTTTGTGTCTGCGATTTGGAAAACTGTCTGGGTCGAGACCAGCCTTGTGTGGCCCCGTCTGCAGGGGCAATTTGAGAATCTATTGCTGGATCTCCCCAGACCACCGTGGGATCACAAGCTTTATTCATACCACAAGTCTGTTTGTGGTTTTTGCAAGAGCCTTCCTGTAGTGAAGGTTCCAACGCTCTTGAGGATCATCGCTTCAATCAAGCCTGTTTGCGTCGAGTCTGCGTCGGGTCTTGTTGTTTCAGGTACCCCGTGGAGCTTTATTCTCAGGGACAACTACAGGAACTCTTTGAAGTTTGAGACTACACCCATCAAGCTGAAGAAGATCAAGAAGGGACACGAGGAGAATATGATAAAACAGGAGGGAATGTCATGGAAATTTTGTATTGTTGGTCGAACTTTAAATGTGTCATGTATTCGTGTTATTCATATGTCTCTCGTGTGGCTTAATTAAAGCTCTGAAGGCTGCAATTGGGCCATGCGCATGTACAATGTATGTATTACAGTACTCGGCTTGGTAATGGATGAGATGGCAGATCTGCGCTTATAGACCGGCGTGTATACCACCACGGCATTCCATGCGAATGCCGCTGTCAGTAGACCGTGGGCCTGTATCCACATATCAGCAGCATGGTACCACGTGGGCTTCATAACGCAATGCGCAAGCGGTGTGAACTCCACGTGTAGGCTTATGCATATCTTACAACCCATTACCAACTTGAAACTGTATCTGGGATGGATGTGTTTTAATAAAGATCGTATCGGGCCCATCCAGGTACAGACTGATATTTTTAGAGAGTGCTTGTACAGAGAATGTACATACCAATAGAAGATAGTAGGACAGGAAATATGACCTCAGATGGCTCATAGGGGGGAAGGGGAGGAAGTCTGCTGACCTCAGAAGGTTCATGGGGGAGGACCAGTGATAGATAATAGCAAAGGCTATGCTCCAATTGGAATGTACATCCTCTGTATAGGCAATCCCCATTGTATTGTTCGGTGGGAGGGATTGACTTTATTCATGTGGGGGGCATGTGTGTATTCTTAATAAAACAGAGAGCTGAGCCTAAAATCAGCCCTTATGTGAGTTGCAACCAGCCTTAGAGTGTCGTGTGATCATTCCAGGGTAACGGAGCTCCATCACCCACAAATTCAACAGAACCAAAGTATTTGGATGGGCAGGAATCGTGTAGTTTAGCTGCAGTCGTGGTAAGCGAGATTCGCACAGCTTTATGGGGGATTTCTGCGCATCCAACTGCGAGTACTCACGGTAAGGAGAAATTCGTTAAAGCGAATTTCCAAGACAGCTGACACCAGACTGACCCCATCACGAGGCGAGGCTGACACCAGACTGACCCCATCACGAGGCGAGGCTGACACCAGACTGACCCCATCACGAGGCAAGGCTGACACCAGACTGACCCCATCACGAGGCGAGGCTGACACCAGACTGACACCATCACGAGTCGAGACTGACACCAGACTGACACCATCATGATGTGAGGCTGACACCAGACTGATTTCATCACGAGGCGAGGCTGACACCAGACTGACACCATCACGAGGCGTGGCTGACACCAGACTGTCACCATCATGATGTGAGGCTGACACCAGACTGACCCCATCACGAGGCGAGATTGACACCAGACTGACCCCATCACGAGGCGAGGCTGACAACAGACTGACCCCATCACGAGGCGAGGCTGACACCAGACTGACCCCATCACGAGTCGAGGCTGACACCAGACTGACCCCATCACGAGGCGAGGCTGACACCAGACTGACCCCATCACGAGGCGAGGCTGACATCAGACTGACACCATCACGAGGCAAGGCTGACACCAGACTGACCCCATCATGATGTGAGGCTGACACTAGACTGACACCATCACTAGGCGAGACTGACACCAGACTGACCCCATCACGAGGCGAGGCTGACACCAGACTGGCACCATTACGATGTGAGGCTGACACCAGACTGACCCCATCACGAGGCGAGGCTGACACCAGACTGACACCATCACGAGGCGAGACTGACACCAGACTGACCCCATCACGAGGCGAGGCTGACACCAGACTGACTCCATCACGGGGCGAGGCTGATACCAGACTGACCCCATCACGAAGCGAGACTGACACCAGACTGACCCCATCACGAGGCGAGACTGACACCAGACTGACCCCATCATGATGTGAGGCTGACACCAGACTGACCCCATCACGAGGCGAGGCTGACACCTGACTGACACCATCACGAGGCGATGCTGACACCAGACTGACACCATCATGATGTGAGGCTGACACCAGACTGACCCCATCAAGAGGCGAGACTGACACCAGACTGACCCCATCACGAGGCGAGACTGACACCAGACTGACACCGTCACGAGGCGAGACTGACACTAGACTGACCCCATCACGAGGCGAGGCTGACACCAGACTGACCCCATCACTAGGCGAGGCTGACACCAGACTGACCCCATCATGAGGCGAGGCTGACACCAGACTGACACCATCATGATGTGAGGCTGACACCAGACTGACCCCATCGCGAGGCGAGGCTGACACCAGACTGACCCCATCATGAGGCGAGGCTGACACCAGACTGACACCATCATGATGTGAGGCTGACACCAGACTGACCCCATCGCGAGGCGAGGCTGACACCAGACTGACACCATCATGATGTGAGGCTGACACCATACTGACCCCATCACGAGGCGAGGGTGACCCCAGACTGACACCATCATGATGTGAGGCTTACACCAGACTGACCCCATCACGAGGCGAGGCTGACACCAGACTGACACCATTACGATGTGAGGCTGACACCAGACTGACACCATCACGAGGCAAGGCTGACGCCAGACTGACCCCATCACGAGGTGAGGCTGACACCTGACTGACACCATCATGATGTGAGGCTGACACCAGACTGACCTCATCACGAGGCGAGGCTGACACCAGACTGACACCATCACGAGGCGAGGCTGACACCAGACTGACACCATCATGATGTGAGGCTGACACCAGACTGACCCCATCACGAGGCGAGGGTGACACCAGACTGACCCTGTCACGAGGCGAGGCTTACACCAGACTGACCCCATCTCGAGGCGAGGCTGACACCAGACTGACACCATTACGATGTGAGGCTGACACCAGACTGACCCCATCACGAGGCGAGGCTGACACCAGACTGACACCATCACGAGGCGAGGCTGACACCAGACTGACACCATCACGAGGCGAGGCTGACACCAGACTGACACCATCATGATGTGAGGCTGACATCAGACTGACCCCATCACGCATCACGAGTCGAGACTGACACCAGACTGACCCCATCACGAGGCGAGGCTGACACCAGACTGACACCATAATGATGTGAGGCTGACACCAGACTGACCCCATCACGTGGTGAGGCTGACAACAGACTGACCCCATCACGAGGCAAGGCTGACACCAGCCTGACACCATCATGATGTGAGGCTGACACCAGACTGACCCCATCACGTGGTGAGGCTGACACCAGACTGACCTCATCACGATGTGAGGCTGACACCAGACTGACCCCATCACGAGGTGAGGCTGACACCATCACGAGGCGAGGCTGACACCAGACTGACACCATCACGAGGCGATGCTGACACCAGACTGACACCATCACTAGGCGAGGCTGACACCAGAATGACACCATCACGAGGCGAGGCTGACACCAGACTGACCCCATCACGAGGCGAGGCTGACACCAGACTGACCCCATCACGAGGCGAGGCTAACACCAGACTGACACCATCACGAGGCAAGGCTGACACCAGACTGACACCATCATGATGTGAGGCTGACAGCAGACTGACCCCATCACGAGGCGAGACTGACACCAGACTGACCCCATCACGAAACGAGACTGACACCAGACTGACCCCATCACGAGGCGAGGCTGACACCAGACTGACTCCATCACGGGGCGAGGCTGATACCAGACTGACCCCATCACGAAGCGAGACTGACACCAGACTGACCCCATCACGAGGCGAGGCTGACACCTGACTGACACCATCACGAGGCGATGCTGACACCAGACTGACACCATCATGATGTGAGGCTGACACCAGACTGACCCCATCAAGAGGCGAGACTGACACCAGACTGACCCCATCACGAGGCGAGACTGACACCAGACTGACCCCATCACGAGGCGAGGCTGACACCAGACTGACCCCATCATGATGTGAGGCTGACAATAGACTGACACCATCATGATGTGAGGCTGACACCAGACTGACCCCATCGCGAGGCGAGGCTGACACCAGACTGACCCCATCATGAGGCGAGGCTGACACCAGACTGACACCATCATGATGTGAGGCTGACACCAGACTGACCCCATCGCGAGGCGAGGCTGACACCAGACTGACACCATCATGATGTGAGGCTGACACCAGACTGACCTCATCACGAGGCGAGGCTGACACCGGACTGACCCCATCACGAGGCGAGGCTGACACCAGACTGACACCATCACGAGGCGAGGCTGACACCAGACTGACCCCATCACGAGGCGAGACTGACACCAGACTGACCCCATCACGAGGTGAGGCTGACACCAGACTGACACCATCATGATGTGAGGCTGACACCAGACTGACCTCATCACGAGGTGAGGCTGACACCAGACTGACCCCATCACGAGGCGAGGCTGACACCAGACTGACCCCATCATGAGGCGAGGCTGACACCAGACTGACACCATCATGATGTGAGGCTGACACCAGACTGACCCCATCCTGAGGCGAGGCTGACACCAGACTGACACCATCATGATGTGAGGCTGAACCCAGACTGACCTCATCACGAGGCGAGACTGACACCAGACTGACCCCATCACGAGGCGAGACTGACACCAGACTGACCCCATCATGAGGCGAGGCTGACACCAGACTGACACCATCACGAGGCGAGACTGACACCAGACTGACCCCATCACGAGGCGAGGCTGACACCAGACTGACCCCATCACGAGGCGAGGCTGACACCAGACTGACACCATAACGAGGCGAGGCTGACACCAGACTGACACCATCATGATGTGAGGCTGACACCAGACTGACCCCATCAAGCATCACGAGTCGAGACTGACACCAGACTGACCCCATCACGAGGCGAGACTGACACCAGACTGACCCCATCAAAAGGCGAGACTGACACCAGACTGACCCCATCACGAGGCGAGACTGACACCAGACTGACCCCATGATGATGTGAGGCTGACACCAGACTGACCCCATCACGGGGCGAGGCTGACACCAGACTGACCCCATCACGAGGCGAGACTGACACCAGACTGACCCCATTACGAGGCGAGACTGACACCAGACTGACCCCATGATGATGTGAGGCTGACACCAGACTGATCTCATCATGAGGCGAGGCTGACACCAGACTGACACCATCACGAGGCGAGGCTGACATCAGACTGTCACCATCATGATGTGAGGCTGACACCAGACTGACCCCATCACGAGGCGAGACTGACACCAGACTGACCCCATCGCTAGGCGTGGCTGACACCAGACTGACACCATCATGATGTGAGGCTGACACCAGACTGACCCCATCACGATGCGAGACTGACACCAGACTGACACCGTCACGAGGCGAGACTGACACCAGACTGACCCCATCAAGAGGCGAGACTGACACCAGACTGACCCCATCACGAGGCGAGACTGACACCAGACTGACCCCATGATGATGTGAGGCTGACACCAGACTGACCCCATCACGGGGCGAGGCTGACACCAGACTGACCCCATCACGAGGCGAGACTGACACCAGACTGACCCCATCACGAGGCGAGACTGACACCAGACTGACCCCATCATGATGTGAGGCTGACACCAGACTGACCCCACCACGAGTCGAGGCTGACACCTGACTGACACCATCATGATGTGAGGCTGACACCAGACTGCCCCCATCACTAGGCGAGGCTGACAGCAGACTGACCCCTTCATGATGTGAGGTTGACACCAGACTGACCACATCACTAGGCGAGGCTGACACCAGACTGACCCCATCATGAGGCGAGGCTGACACCAGACTGACACCATCACGAGGCGAGGCTGACACCAGACTGACACCATCATGATGTGAGGCTGACACCAGACTGACCCCATCACTAGGCGAGGCTGACACCAGACTGACCCCATCATGATGTGAGGCTGACACCAGACTGACCCCATCCTGAGGCGAGGCTGACACCAGACTGACACCATCATGATGTGAGGCTGAACCCAGACTGACCTCATCACGAGGCGAGACTGACACCAGACTGACCCCATCACGAGGCGAGACTGACACCAGACTGACCCCATCATGAGGCGAGGCTGACACCAGACTGACACCATCACGAGGCGAGACTGACACCAGACTGACCCCATCACGAGGCGAGGCTGACACCAGACTGACCCCATCACGAGGCGAGGCTGACACCAGACTGACACCATAACGAGGCGAGGCTGACACCAGACTGACACCATCATGATGTGAGGCTGACACCAGACTGACCCCATCAAGCATCACGAGTCGAGACTGACACCAGACTGACCCCATCACGAGGCGAGACTGACACCAGACTGACCCCATCAAAAGGCGAGACTGACACCAGACTGACCCCATCACGAGGCGAGACTGACACCAGACTGACCCCATGATGATGTGAGGCTGACACCAGACTGACCCCATCACGGGGCGAGGCTGACACCAGACTGACCCCATCACGAGGCGAGACTGACACCAGACTGACCCCATTACGAGGCGAGACTGACACCAGACTGACCCCATGATGATGTGAGGCTGACACCAGACTGATCTCATCATGAGGCGAGGCTGACACCAGACTGACACCATCACGAGGCGAGGCTGACATCAGACTGTCACCATCATGATGTGAGGCTGACACCAGACTGACCCCATCACGAGGCGAGACTGACACCAGACTGACCCCATCGCTAGGCGTGGCTGACACCAGACTGACACCATCATGATGTGAGGCTGACACCAGACTGACCCCATCACGATGCGAGACTGACACCAGACTGACACCGTCACGAGGCGAGACTGACACCTGACTGACCCCATCAAGAGGCGAGACTGACACCAGACTGACCCCATCACGAGGCGAGACTGACACCAGACTGACCCCATGATGATGTGAGGCTGACACCAGACTGACCCCATCACGGGGCGAGGCTGACACCAGACTGACCCCATCACGAGGCGAGACTGACACCAGACTGACCCCATCACGAGGCGAGACTGACACCAGACTGACCCCATCATGATGTGAGGCTGACACCAGACTGACCCCACCACGAGTCGAGGCTGACACCTGACTGACACCATCATGATGTGAGGCTGACACCAGACTGCCCCCATCACTAGGCGAGGCTGACAGCAGACTGACCCCTTCATGATGTGAGGTTGACACCAGACTGACCACATCACTAGGCGAGGCTGACACCAGACTGACCCCATCATGAGGCGAGGCTGACACCAGACTGACACCATCACGAGGCGAGGCTGACACCAGACTGACACCATCATGATGTGAGGCTGACACCAGACTGACCCCATCACTAGGCGAGGCTGACACCAGACTGACCCCATCATGAGGCGAGGCTGACACCAGACTGACACCATCACGAGGCGAGGCTGACACCAGACTGACCCCATTACGAGGCGAGGCTGACACCAGACTGACACCATCATGATGTGAGGCTGACACCAGACTGACCCCATCACGAGGCGAGGGTGACACCAGACTGACCCTATCACGAGGCGAGGCTTACACCAGACTGACCCCATCTCGAGGCGAGGCTGACACCAGACTGACACCATTACGATGTGAGGCTGACACCAGACTGACCCCATCACGAGGCGAGACTGACACCAGACTGACCCCATCTCGAGGCGAGGCTGACACCAGACTGACACCATCATGATGTGAGGCTGACACCAGACTGACCTCATCACGAGGCGAGGGTGACACCAGACTGACCCTGTCACGAGGCGAGGCTTACACCAGACTGACCCCATCTCGAGGCGAGGCTGACACCAGACTGACACCATTACGATGTGAGGCTGACACCAGACTGACCCCATCACGAGGCGAGGCTGACACCAGACTGACACCATCACGAGGCGAGGCTGACACCAGACTGACACCATCACGAGGCAAGGCTGACGCCAGACTGACCCCATCACGAGGCGAGGCTGACACCTGACTGACACCATCACGATGTGAGGCTGACACCAGACTGACCCCATCACGAGGCGAGGCTGACACCAGACTGACCCCATCACGAGGCGAGGCTGACACCAGACTGACCCCATCACGAGGCAAGGGTGACACCAGACTGACCCCATCACGAGGCGAGGCTGACACCAGACTGACCCCATCACGAGGCGAGGCTGATACCAGACTGACACCATCATGATGTGAGACTCACACCAGACTGACCCCATCACGAGGCGAGGCTGACACCAGACTGACACCATAATGATGTGAGGCTGACACCAGACTGAACCCATCACGTGGTGAGGCTGACACCAGACTGACCCCATTACGAGGCGAGGCTGACACCAGACTGACCCCATCATGAGGCGAGGCTGACACCAGACTGACACCATCATGATGTGAGGCTGACACCAGACTGACCCCATCAAGAGGCGAGACTGACACTAGACTGACCCCATCACGAGGCGAGGCTGACACCAGACTGACCCCATCACTAGGCGAGGCTGACACCAGACTGACCCCATCACGAGGCGAGACTGACACCAGACTGACCCCATCACGAGGCGAGACTGACACCAGACTGACCCCATCACGATGCGAGACTGACACCAGACTGACACCGTCACGAGGCGAGGCTGACACCAGACTGACCCCATTACGAGGCGAGGCTGACACCAGACTGACCCCATCACGAGGTGGGGCTGACACCAGACTGACCCCATCACGAGGCGAGGCTGACACCAGACTGACCCCATCACTAGGCGAGGCTGACACCAGACTGACCCCATCACGAGGCGAGGCTGACACCAGACTGACACCATCACGAGGCGAGGCTGACACCAGACTGACACCATCATGATGTGAGGCTGACATCAGACTGACCCCATCACGCATCACGAGTCGAGACTGACACCAGACTGACCCCATCACGAGGCGAGACTGACACCAGACTGACCCCATCACGAGGCGAGGCTGACACCAGACTGACCCCATCACGGGGCGAGGCTGACACCAGACTGACCCCATCATGAGGCGAGACTGACACCAGACTGACCCCATCAAGAGGCGAGACTGACACCAGACTGACCCCATCACGAGGCGAGACTGACACCAGACTGACCCCATGATGATGTGAGGCTGACACCAGACTGACCCCATCACGAGGCGAGGCTGACACCAGACTGACCCCATCACGAGGCGAGGCTGACACCAGACTGACCCCATCATGAGGCGAGGCTGACACCAGACTGACACCATCATGACGTGAGGCTGACACCAGACTGACCCCATCGCGAGGCGAGGCTGACACCAGACTGACCCCATCATGAGGCGAGGCTGACACCAGACTGACACCATCATGATGTGAGGCTGACACCAGACTGACCCCATCACGAGTCGAGGCTGACACCTGACTGACACCATCATGATGTGAGGCTGACACCAGACTGACCCCATCACTAGGCGAGGCTGACACCAGACTGACCCCATCATGAGGCGAGGCTGACACCAGACTGACACCATCACGAGGCGAGGCTGACACCAGACTGACACCATCATGATGTGAGGCTGACACCAGACTGACCCCATCACGAGGCGAGGCTGACACCAGACTGACCCCATCATGAGGCGAGGCTGACACCAGACTGACACCATCATGATGTGAGGCTGACACCAGACTGACCTCATCACGAGGCTGGGCTGACACCAGACGGACACCATCACGAGGCGAGACTGAAACCAGACGGACACCATCACGAGGCGAGGCTGACACCAGACTGACCCCATCACGAGGCGAGGCTGACACCAGACTGACACCATCATGATGTGAGGCTGACACCAGACTGACCCCATCTCGAGGCGAGGCTGACACCAGACTGACACCATTACGATGTGAGGCTGACACCAGACTGACCCCATCACGAGGCGAGGCTGACACCAGACTGACACCATCACGAGGCGAGGCTGACACCAGACTGACACCATCACGAGGCAAGGCTGACGCCAGACTGACCCCATCGCGAGGCGAGGCTGAAACCTGACTGACCCCATCACTAGGCGAGGCTGACACCAGACTGACCCCATCATGAGGCGAGGCTGACACCAGACTGACACCATCAGGATGTGAGGCTGACACCAGACTGACACCATCACGAGGCAAGGCTGACGCCAGACTGACCCCATCACGAGGCGAGGCTGACACCTGACTGACACCATCACGATGTGAGGCTGACACCAGACTGACCCCATCACGAGGCGAGGCTGACACCAGACTGACCCCATCACGAGGCGAGGCTGACACCAGACTGACCCCATCACGAGGCAAGGGTGACACCAGACTGACCCCATCACGAGGCGAGGCTGACACCAGACTGACCCCATCACGAGGCGAGGCTGATACCAGACTGACACCATCATGATGTGAGACTCACACCAGACTGACCCCATCACGAGGCGAGGCTGACACCAGACTGACACCATAATGATGTGAGGCTGACACCAGACTGAACCCATCACGTGGTGAGGCTGACACCAGACTGACCCCATCACGAGGCGAGGCTGACACCAGACTGACCCCATCATGAGGCGAGGCTGACACCAGACTGACACCATCATGATGTGAGGCTGACACCAGACTGACCCCATCAAGAGGCGAGACTGACACTAGACTGACCCCATCACGAGGCGAGGCTGACACCAGACTGACCCCATCACTAGGCGAGGCTGACACCAGACTGACCCCATCACGAGGCGAGACTGACACCAGACTGACCCCATCACGAGGCGAGACTGACACCAGACTGACCCCATCACGATGCGAGACTGACACCAGACTGACACCGTCACGAGGCGAGGCTGACACCAGACTGACCCCATTACGAGGCGAGGCTGACACCAGACTGACCCCATCACGAGGTGGGGCTGACACCAGACTGACCCCATCACGAGGCGAGGCTGACACCAGACTGACCCCATCACTAGGCGAGGCTGACACCAGACTGACCCCATCACGAGGCGAGGCTGACACCAGACTGACACCATCACGAGGCGAGGCTGACACCAGACTGACACCATCATGATGTGAGGCTGACATCAGACTGACCCCATCACGCATCACGAGTCGAGACTGACACCAGACTGACCCCATCACGAGGCGAGACTGACACCAGACTGACCCCATCACGAGGCGAGGCTGACACCAGACTGACCCCATCACGGGGCGAGGCTGACACCAGACTGACCCCATCATGAGGCGAGACTGACACCAGACTGACCCCATCAAGAGGCGAGACTGACACCAGACTGACCCCATCACGAGGCGAGACTGACACCAGACTGACCCCATGATGATGTGAGGCTGACACCAGACTGACCCCATCACGAGGCGAGGCTGACACCAGACTGACCCCATCACGAGGCGAGGCTGACACCAGACTGACCCCATCATGAGGCGAGGCTGACACCAGACTGACACCATCATGACGTGAGGCTGACACCAGACTGACCCCATCGCGAGGCGAGGCTGACACCAGACTGACCCCATCATGAGGCGAGGCTGACACCAGACTGACACCATCATGATGTGAGGCTGACACCAGACTGACCCCATCACGAGTCGAGGCTGACACCTGACTGACACCATCATGATGTGAGGCTGACACCAGACTGACCCCATCACTAGGCGAGGCTGACACCAGACTGACCCCATCATGAGGCGAGGCTGACACCAGACTGACACCATCACGAGGCGAGGCTGACACCAGACTGACACCATCATGATGTGAGGCTGACACCAGACTGACCCCATCACGAGGCGAGGCTGACACCAGACTGACCCCATCATGAGGCGAGGCTGACACCAGACTGACACCATCATGATGTGAGGCTGACACCAGACTGACCTCATCACGAGGCGGGGCTGACACCAGACGGACACCATCACGAGGCGAGACTGAAACCAGACGGACACCATCACGAGGCGAGGCTGACACCAGACTGACCCCATCACGAGGCGAGGCTGACACCAGACTGACACCATCATGATGTGAGGCTGACACCAGACTGACCCCATCTCGAGGCGAGGCTGACACCAGACTGACACCATTACGATGTGAGGCTGACACCAGACTGACCCCATCACGAGGCGAGGCTGACACCAGACTGACACCATCACGAGGCGAGGCTGACACCAGACTGACACCATCACGAGGCAAGGCTGACGCCAGACTGACCCCATCGCGAGGCGAGGCTGAAACCTGACTGACCCCATCACTAGGCGAGGCTGACACCAGACTGACCCCATCATGAGGCGAGGCTGACACCAGACTGACACCATCAGGATGTGAGGCTGACACCAGACTGACCCCATCACGAGGCGAGGCTGACACCAGACTGACACCATCATGATGTGAGGCTGACACCAGACTGACCCCATCACGAGGCGAGGGTGACACCAGACTGACCCTGTCACGAGGCGAGGCTTACACCAGACTGACCCCATCTCGAGGCGAGGCTGACACCAGACTGACACCATTACGATGTGAGGCTGACACCAGACTGACCCCATCACGAGGCGAGGCTGACACCAGACTGACACCATTACGATGTGAGGCTGACACCAGACTGACCCCATCTCGAGGCGAGGCTGACACCAGACTGACCCCATCATGAGGCGAGGCTGACACCAGACTGACACCATCATGATGTGAGGCTGACACCAGACTGACCCCATCGCGAGGCGAGGCTGACACCAGACTGACCCCATCATGAGGCGAGGCTGACACCAAACTGACACCATCATGATGTGAGGCTGACACCAGACTGACCTCATCACGAGGCGAGGCTGACACCAGACTGACCCCATCACGAGGTGAGGCTGACACCAGACTGACACCATCACGAGGCGAGGCTGACACCAGACTGACCCCATCACTAGGCGTGGCTGACACCAGACTGACACCATCATGATGTGAGGCTGACACCAGACTGACCCCATCACGAGGCGAGACTGACACCAGACTGACCCCATCACGAGGCGAGACTGACACCAGACTGACCCCATCACGATGCGAGACTGACACCAGACTGACACCGTCACGAGGCGAGGCTGGCACCAGACTGACCCCATTACGAGGCGAGGCTGACACCAGACTGACCCCATCACGAGGTGGGGCTGACACCAGACTGACCCCATCATGAGGCGAGGCTGACACCAGACTGACCCCTTTCACTAGGCGAGGCTGACACCAGACTGACCCCATCAGGAGGCGAGGCTGACACCAGACTGACCCCATCATGAGGCGAGGCTGACACCAGACTGACACCATCATGATGTGAGGCTGACACCAGACTGACCCCATCGCGAGGCGAGGCTGACACCAGACTGACCCCATCATGAGGCTAGGCTGACACCAGACTGACACCATCATGATGTGAGGCTGACACCAGACTGACCCCATCACGAGTCGAGGCTGACACCTGACTGACACCATCATGATGTGAGGCTGACACCAGACTGCCCCCATCACTAGGCGAGGCTGACACCAGACTGACCCCTTCATGATGTGAGGTTGACACCAGACTGACCCCATCACTAGGCGAGGCTGACACCAGACTGACCCCATCATGAGGCGAGGCTGACACCAGACTGACACCATCACGAGGCGAGGCTGACACCAGACTGACACCATCATGATGTGAGGCTGACACCAGACTGACCCCATCACGAGGCGAGGCTGACACCAGACTGACCCCATCATGAGGCGAGGCTGACACCAGACTGACACCATCATGATGTGAGGCTGACACCAGACTGACCTCATCATGAGGCGGGGCTGACACCAGACGGACACCATCACGAGGCGAGACTGAAACCAGACGGACACCATCACGAGGCGAGGCTGACACCAGACTGACCCCATCACGAGGCGAGGCTGACACCAGACTGACACCATCATGATGTGAGGCTGACACCAGACTGACCCCATCTCGAGGCGAGGCTGACACCAGACTGACACCATTACGATGTGAGGCTGACACCAGACTGACCCCATCACGAGGCGAGGCTGACACCAGACTGACACCATCACGAGGCGAGGCTGACACCAGACTGACACCATCACGAGGCAAGGCTGACGCCAGACTGACCCCATCGCGAGGCGAGGCTGAAACCTGACTGACCCCATCACTAGGCGAGGCTGACACCAGACTGACCCCATCATGAGGCGAGGCTGACACCAGACTGACACCATCAGGATGTGAGGCTGACACCAGACTGACCCCATCACGAGGCGAGGCTGACACCAGACTGACACCATCATGATGTGAGGCTGACACCAGACTGACCCCATCACGAGGCGAGGGTGACACCAGACTGACCCTGTCACGAGGCGAGGCTTACACCAGACTGACCCCATCTCGAGGCGAGGCTGACACCAGACTGACACCATTACGATGTGAGGCTGACACCAGACTGACCCCATCACGAGGCGAGGCTGACACCAGACTGACACCATTACGATGTGAGGCTGACACCAGACTGACCCCATCACGAGGCGAGGCTGACACCAGACTGACACCATCACGAGGCGAGGCTGACACCAGACTGACACCATCACGAGGCAAGGCTGACGCCAGACTGACCCCATCACGAGGCGAGGCTGACACCTGACTGACACCATCACGATGTGAGGCTGACACCAGACTGACCCCATCACGAGGCGAGGCTGACACCAGACTGACCCCATCACGAGGCGAGGCTGACACCAGACTGACCCCATCACGAGGCAAGGGTGACACCAGACTGACCCCATCACGAGGCGAGGCTGACACCAGACTGACCCCATCACGAGGCGAGGCTGATACCAGACTGACACCATCATGATGTGAGACTCACACCAGACTGACCCCATCACGAGGTGAGGCTGACACCAGACTGACACCATCACGAGGCGAGGCTGACACCAGACTGACACCATCACGAGGCAAGGCTGACGCCAGACTGACCCCATCGCGAGGCGAGGCTGAAACCAGACTGACCCCATCACGAGGCGAGGCTGACACCAGACTGACCCCATCACGAGGCAAGGGTGACACCAGACTGACCCCATCACGAGGCGAGGCTGACACCAGACTGACCCCATCACGAGGCGAGGCTGATACCAGACTGACACCATCATGATGTGAGACTGACACCAGACTGACCCCATCACGAGGCGAGGCTGACACCATACTGACACCATAATGATGTGAGGCTGACACCAGACTGAACCCATCACGTGGTGAGGCTGACACCAGACTGACCCCATCACGAGGCGAGACTGACACCAGACTGACACCATCACGAGGCGAGGCTGACACCAGACTGACCCCATCACGAGGCGAGGCTGACACCAGACTGACCCCATCACGAGTCGAGACTGACACCAGACTGACACCATCATGATGTGAGGCTGACATCAGACTGATCTCATCACGAGGCGAGGCTGACACCAGACTGACACCATCACGAGGCGGGGCTGACACCAGACTGTCACCATCATGATGTGAGGCTGACACCAGACTGACCCCATCACGAGGCAAGATTGACACCAGACTGACCCCATCACGAGGCGAGGCTGACACCAGACTGACCCCATCACGAGTCGAGGCTGACACCAGACTGACCCCATCACGAGGCGAGGCTGACATCAGACTGACACCATCACGAGGCAAGGCTGACACCAGACTGACCCCATCATGATGTGAGGCTGACACTAGACTGACACCATCACTAGGCGAGACTGACACCAGACTGACCCCATCACGAGGCGAGACTGACACCAGACTGACACCATCACGAGGCGAGGCTGACACCAGACTGACCCCATCACGAGGCGAGGCTGACACCAGACTGACCCCATCACGAGTCGAGACTGACACCAGACTGACACCATCATGATGTGAGGCTGACATCAGACTGATCTCATCACGAGGCGAGGCTGACACCAGACTGACACCATCACGAGGCGGGGCTGACACCAGACTGTCACCATCATGATGTGAGGCTGACACCAGACTGACCCCATCACGAGGCAAGATTGACACCAGACTGACCCCATCACGAGGCGAGGCTGACACCAGACTGACCCCATCACGAGGCGAGGCTGACATCAGACTGACACCATCACGAGGCAAGGCTGACACCAGACTGACCCCATCATGATGTGAGGCTGACACTAGACTGACACCATCACTAGGCGAGACTGACACCAGACTGACCCCATCACGAGGCGAGGCTGACACCAGACTGACACCATCATGATGTGAGGCTGGCACCAGACTGACCCCATCACGAGGCGAGGGTGACACCAGACTGACCCCATCACGAGGTGAGGCTGACACCAGACTGACACCATCACGAGGCGAGGCTGACACCAGACTGACACCTTCACGAGGCAAGGCTGACACCAGACTGACCCCATCACGAGGTGAGGCTGACACCTGACTGACACCATCATGATGTGAGGCTGACACCAGACTGACCCCATCACGAGGCGAGGCTGACACCAGACTGACCCCATCACGAGGCGAGGCTGACACCAGACTGACCCCATCACGAGGCGAGACTGAAACCAGACTGACCCCATCACGAGGCGAGGCTGATACCAGACTGACCCCATCAAGAGGCGAGACTGACACCAGACTGACCCCATCACGAGGCGAGACTGACACCAGACTGACACCGTCACGAGGCGAGACTGACACCAGACTGACCCCATCATGATGCGAGACTGACACCAGACTGACACCGTCACGAGGCGAGACTGACACCAGACTGACCCCCTCACGAGGCGGGGCTGACACCAGACTGACCCCATCACGAGGCGAGGCTGACACCAGACTGACCCCATCACTAGGCGAGGCTGACACCAGACTGACCTCATCACGAGGCGAGGCTGACACCAGACTGACACCATCACGAGGCAAGGCTGACACCAGACTGACACCATCATGATGTGAGGCTGACATCAGACTGACCCCATCACGCATCACGAGTCGAGACTGACACCAGACTGACCCCATCACGAGGCGAGACTGACACCAGACTGACCCCATCACGAGGCGAGGCTGACACCAGACTGACCCCATCACGGGGCGAGGCTGACACCAGACTGACCCCATTACGAGGCGAGACTGACACCAGACTGACCCCATCAAGAGGCGAGACTGACACCAGACTGACCCCATCACGAGGCGAGACTGACACCAGACTGACCCCATGATGATGTGAGGCTGACACTAGACTGACCCCATCACGGGGCGAGGCTGACACTAGACTGACCCCATCACGAGGCGAGACTGACACCAGACTGACCCCATCACGAGGCTAGACTGACACCAGACTGACCTCATCATGATGTGAGGCTGACACCAGACTGACCCCATCACGAGTCGAGGCTAACACCTGACTGACACCATCATGATGTGAGGCTGACACCAGACTGCCCCCATCACTAGGCGAGGCTGACACCAGACTGACCCCTTCATGATGTGAGGTTGACACCAGACTGACCCCATCATGAGGCGAGGCTGACACCAGACTGACACCATCACGAGGCGAGGCTGACACCAGACTGACACCATCATGATGTGAGGCTGACACCAGACTGACCCCATCACGAGGCGAGGCTGACACCAGACTGACACCATCACGAGGCGAGGCTGACACCAGACTGACACCATCACGAGGCGAGGCTGACACCAGACTGACGCCATCACGAGGCGAGACTGTCACAGGACTGACCCCATCACGGGGCGAGGCTGACACCAGACTGACCCCATCACGAGGCGAGGCTGACACCAGACTGACACCATCACGAGACGTGGCTGACACCAGACTGACCCCATCATGATGTGAGGCTGACACCAGACTGACCCCATCACTAGGCGAGGCTGACACTAGACTGACCCCATCACGAGGCGAGGCTGACACCAGACTGACCCCATCATGATGTGAGGCTGACACCAGACTGACCACATCACTAGGCGAGGCTGACACCAGACTGACCCCATCACGAGGCGAGGCTGACACCAGACTGACACGATCACGAGGCGAGGCTGACACCAGACTGACCCCATCACGAGGCGAGACTGACACCAGACTGACCCCATCACGAGGCGAGGCTGACACCAGACTGACACCATCACGAGGCGAGGCTGACACCAGACTGACCCCATCACGAAGCGAGGCTGACACCAGACTGACACCATCACAAGGCGAAGCTGACACAAGATTGACACCATCATGATGTGAGGCTGACACCAGACTGACCCCATCACGGGGCGAGGCTGACACCAGACTGACCCCATCACGGGCGAGGCTGACACTAGACTGACCCCATCACGAGACGAGACTGACACCAGACTGACCCCATCAAGAGGCGAGGCTGACACCAGACTGACCCCATCACGAGGCGAGACTGACACCAGACTAAGCCCATCACGAGGCGAGACTGACACCAGACTGACCCCATCACGAGGCGAGGCTGACACCAGACTGATCCCATCACGAGGCGAGGCTGACACCAGACTGACCCCATCACTAGGCGAGGCTGACACCAGACTGACCCCATCATGAGGCGAGGCTGACACCAGACTGACACGATCACGAGGCGAGGCTGACACCAGACTGACACCATCATGATGTGAGGCTGACACCAGACTGACCCCATCACTAGGCGAGGCTGACACCAGACTGACCCCATGACGAGGCGAGACTGACACCAGACTGACACCATCACGAGGCAAGGCTGACGCCAGACTGACCCCATCGCGAGGCGAGGCTGAAACCAGACTGACCCCATCACGAGGCGAGGCTGACACCAGACTGACCCCATCACGAGGCAAGGGTGACACCAGACTGACCCCATCACGAGGCGAGGCTGACACCAGACTGACCCCATCACGAGGCGAGGCTGATACCAGACTGACACCATCATGATGTGAGACTGACACCAGACTGACCCCATCACGAGGCGAGGCTGACACCATACTGACACCATAATGATGTGAGGCTGACACCAGACTGAACCCATCACGTGGTGAGGCTGACACCAGACTGACCCCATCACGAGGCGAGGCTGACACCAGACTGACACCATCACGAGGCGAGGCTGACACCAGACTGACCCCATCACGAGGCGAGGCTGACACCAGAGTGACCCCATCACGAGGCAAGGCTGACACCAGACTGACCCCATCACGAGGCGAGGCTGACACCAGACTGACACCATCACGAGTCGAGACTGACACCAGACTGACACCATCATGATGTGAGGCTGACATCAGACTGATCTCATCACGAGGCGAGGCTGACACCAGACTGACACCATCACGAGGCGGGGCTGACACCAGACTGTCACCATCATGATGTGAGGCTGACACCAGACTGACCCCATCACGAGGCAAGATTGACACCAGACTGACCCCATCACGAGGCAAGGCTGACACCAGACTGACCCCATCACGAGTCGAGGCTGACACCAGACTGACCCCATCACGAGGCGAGGCTGACATCAGACTGACACCATCACGAGGCAAGGCTGACACCAGACTGACCCCATCATGATGTGAGGCTGACACTAGACTGACACCATCACTAGGCGAGACTGACACCAGACTGACCCCATCACGAGGCGAGGCTGACACCAGACTGACACCATCATGATGTGAGGCTGACACCAGACTGACCCCATCACGAGGCGAGGGTGACACCAGACTGACCCCATCACGAGGCGAGACTGACACCAGACTGACACCGTCACGAGGCGAGGCTGACAACAGACTGACCCCATCACGAGGTGAGGCTGACACCAGACTGACACCATCACGAGGCGAGGCTGACACCAGACTGACCCCATCACTAGGCGTGGCTGACACCAGACTGACACCATCATGATGTGAGGCTGACACCAGACTGACCCCATCACGAGGCGAGACTGACACCAGACTGACCCCATCACGAGGCGAGACTGACACCAGACTGACCCCATCATGATGCGAGACTGACACCAGACTGACACCGTCACGAGGCGAGGCTGACACCAGACTGACCCCATCACTAGGCGAGGCTGACACCAGACTGACCTCATCACGAGGCGAGGCTGACACCAGACTGACACCATCACGAGGCGAGGCTGACACCAGACTGACACCATCATGATGTGAGGCTGACATCAGACTGACCCCATCACGCATCATGAGTCGAGACTGACACCAGACTGACCCCATCACGAGGCGAGACTGACACCAGACTGACCCCATCACGAGGCGAGGCTGACACCAGACTGACCCCATCACGGGGCGAGGCTGACACCAGACTGACCCCATCACGAGGCGAGACTGACACCAGACTGACCCCATCAAGAGGCGAGACTGACACCAGACTGACCCCATCACGAGGCGAGACTGACACCAGACTGACCCCATGATGATGTGATGCTGACACTAGACTGACCCCATCACGGGGCGAGGCTGACACTAGACTGACCCCATCACGAGGCGAGACTGACACCAGACTGACCCCATCACGAGGCTAGACTGACACCAGACTGACCCCATCATAATGTGAGGCTGACACCAGACTGACCCCATCACGAGTCAAGGCTAACACCTGACTGACACCATCATGATGTGAGGCTGACACCAGACTGCCCCCATCACTAGGCGAGGCTGACACCAGACTGACCCCTTCATGATGTGAGGTTGACACCAGACTGACCCAATCATGAGGCGAGGCTGACACCAGACTGACACCATCACGAGGCGAGGCTGACACCAGACTGACACCATCATGATGTGAGGCTGACACCAGACTGACCCCATCACGAGGCGAGGCTGACACCAGACTGACACCATCACGAGGCGAGGCTGACACCAGACTGACACCATCACGAGGCGAGGCTGACACCAGACTGACGCCATCACGAGGCCAGACTGACACAGGACTGACCCCATCACGGGGCGAGGCTGACACCAGACTGACCCCATCACGAGGCGAGGCTGACACCAGACTGACACCATCATGAGGCGAGGCTGACACCAGACTGACACCATCACGAGGCGAGGCTGACACCAGACTGACACCATCACGAGGCGTGGCTGACACCGGACTGACCCCATCATGATGTGAGGCTGACACCAGACTGACCCCATCACTAGGCGAGGCTGACACTAGACTGACCCCATCACGAGGCGAGGCTGACACCAGACTGACCCCATCATGATGTGAGGCTGACACCAGACTGACCACATCACTAGGCGAGGCTGACACCAGACTGACCCCATCACGAGGCGAGGCTGACACCAGACTGACACGATCACGAGGCGAGGCTGACACCAGACTGACCCCATCACGAGGCGAGACTGACACCAGACTGACCCCATCACGAGGCGAGGCTGACACCAGACTGACCCCATCACGAGGCGAGGCTGACTCCAGACTGACCCCATCACGAAGCGAGGCTGACACCAGACTGACACCATCACAAGGCGAAGCTGACACAAGATTGACACCATCATGATGTGAGGCTGACACCAGACTGACCCCATCACGGGGCGAGGCTGACACCAGACTGACCCCATCACGGGCGAGGCTGACACCAGACTGACCCCATCACGAGACGAGACTGACACCAGACTGACCCCATCAAGAGGCGAGGCTGACACCAGACTGACCCCATCACGAGGCGAGGCTGAAACCAGACTGACCCCGTCACGAGGCAAGGCTGACACCAGACTGACCCCATCACAAGGCGAGGCTGACACCAGACTGACACCATCACGAGGCGAGGCTGACACCAGACTGACACCATCACGAGGCGAGACTGACACCGGACTGACCCCATCACGAGGCAAGGCTGACACCAGACTGACACCATCATGATGTGAGGCTGACACCAGACTGACCACATCACGAGGTGAGGCTGACACCAGACTGACTCCATCACGAAGCGAGGCTGACACCAGACTGACCCCATCACGGCGCGAGGCTGACACCAGACTAACCCCATCACGAGGCGAGACTGATACCAGACTGACCCCATCACGAGGCGATGCTGACACCAGACTGACCCCATCACGAGGCGAGACTGACACCAGACTGACCCCATCACAAGGCGAGACTGACACCAGACTGACCCCATCATGAGGCGAGGCTGACACCAGACTGATCCCATCACGAGGCGAGGCTGACACCAGACTGACCCCATCACTAGGCGAGGCTGACACCAGACTGACCCCATCATGAGGCGAGGCTGACACCAGACTGACACGATCACGAGGCGAGGCTGACACCAGACTGACCCCATCACGAGACGAGACTGACACCAGTCTGACCCCATCACGAGGCGAGACTGACACCAGACTGACCCCATCACGAGGCGAGGCTGACACCAGACTGATCCCATCACGAGGCGAGGCTGACACCAGACTGACCCCATCACTAGGCGAGGCTGACACCAGACTGACCCCATCATGAGGCGAGGCTGACACCAGACTGACACGATCACGAGGCGAGGCTGACACCAGACTGACACCATCACGAGGCGAGGCTGACACCAGACTGACGCCATCACGAGGCCAGACTGACACAGGACTGACCCCATCACGGGGCGAGGCTGACACCAGACTGACCCCATCACGAGGCGAGGATGACACCAGACTGACACCATCACGAGACGTGGCTGACACCGGACTGACCCCATCATGATGTGAGGCTGACACCAGACTGACCCCATCACTAGGCGAGGCTGACACTAGACTGACCCCATCACGAGGCGAGGCTGACACCAGACTTACCCCATCATGATGTGAGGCTGACACCAGACTGACCACATCACTAGGCGAGGCTGACACCAGACTGACCCCATCACGAGGCGAGGCTGACACCAGACTGACACGATCACGAGGCGAGGCTGACACCAGACTGACCCCATCACGAGGCGAGACTGACACCAGACTGACCCCATCACGAGGCGAGGCTGACACCAGACTGACCCCATCACGAGGCGAGGCTGACACCAGACTGACCCCATCACGAAGCGAGGCTGACACCAGACTGACACCATCACAAGGCGAAGCTGACACAAGATTGACACCATCATGATGTGAGGCTGACACCAGACTGACCCCATCACGGGGCGAGGCTGACACCAGACTGACCCCATCACGGGCGAGGCTGACACCAGACTGACCCCATCACGAGACGAGACTGACACCAGACTGACCCCATCAAGAGGCGAGGCTGACACCAGACTGACCCCATCACGAGGCGAGGCTGAAACCAGACTGACCCCGTCACGAGGCAAGGCTGACACCAGACTGACCCCATCACAAGGCGAGGCTGACACCAGACTGACACCATCACGAGGCGAGGCTGACACCAGACTGACACCATCACGAGGCGAGACTGACACCGGACTGACCCCATCACGAGGCAAGGCTGACACCAGACTGACACCATCATGATGTGAGGCTGACACCAGACTGACCCCATCACGAGGTGAGGCTGACACCAGACTGACTCCATCACGAAGCGAGGCTGACACCAGACTGACCCCATCACGGGGCGAGGCTGACACCAGACTAACCCCATCACGAGGCGAGACTGATACCAGACTGACCCCATCACGAGGCGATGCTGACACCAGACTGACCCCATCACGATCCGAGACTGACACCAGACTGACCCCATCACAAGGCGAGACTGACACTAGACTGACCCCATCATGAGGCGAGGCTGACACCAGACTGATCCCATCACGAGGCGAGGCTGACACCAGACTGACCCCATCACTAGGCGAGGCTGACACCAGACTGACCCCATCATGAGGCGAGGCTGACACCAGACTGACACGATCACGAGGCGAGGCTGACACCAGACTGACCCCATCACGAGACGAGACTGACACCAGTCTGACCCCATCACGAGGCGAGACTGACACCAGACTGACCCCATCACGAGGCGAGGCTGACACCAGACTGATCCCATCACGAGGCGAGGCTGACACCGGACTGACCCCATCACTAGGCGAGGCTGACACCAGACTGACCCCATCATGAGGCGAGGCTGACACCAGACTGACACGATCACGAGGCGAGGCTGACACCAGACTGACACCATCATGATGTGAGGCTGACACCAGACTGACCCCATCACTAGGCGAGGCTGACACCAGACTGACCCCATGACGAGGCGAGACTGACTCCAGACTGACCCCATCATGTTGTGAGACTGACACTAGACTGACCCCATCACGAGGCGAGACTGACACCAGACTGACCCCATCATGATGTGAGGCTGACACCAGACTGACCCCATCACGAGGCGATGCTGACACCAGACTGACCCCATCACGAGGCGAGACTGACACCAGACTGACCCCTTCATGAGGCGAGACTGACACCAGACTGACCCCATCACGGGACGAGGCTGACACCAGACTGACCCCATCACGAGGCGAGACTGACACCGGACTTACCCCATCACGAGGCGAGGCTGACACCAGACTGACACCATCATGATGTGAGGCTGACACCAGACTGACCCCGTCACGGGGCGAGGCTGACACCAGACTGACCCCATCACGAGGCGAGGCTGACACCAGACTGACCCCATCACGAGGCGAGACTGACACCGGAATGACCCAATCACGGGGCGAGGCTGACACCAGACTGACCCCATCACGAGGCGAGGCTGACACCAGACTGACACCATCACGAGGCGTGGCTGACACCAGACTGACCCCATCATGATGTGAGGCTGACACCAGACTGACCCCATCACGAGGCGATGCTGACACCAGACTGACCCAATCACGAGGCGAGGCTGACACCAGACTGACCCCATCACGAGGTGAGGCTGACACCAGACTGACCCCATCACGAGGCGAGGCTGACACCAGACTGACCCCATCACGAGGAGAGGCTGACACCAGACTGACACCATCACGAGGCGAGACTGACACCAGACTGACACCATCACGAGGCGAGGCTGACCCCAGACTGACACCATCATGATGTGAGGCTGACACCAGACTGACCCCATCACGAGGCGAGGCTGACAACAGAATTACACCATCACGAGGCGAGGCTGACACCAGACTGACACCATCACGATGTGAGGCTGACACCAGACTGACCCCATCACGAGGCGAGGCTGACACCAGACTGACACCATCATGATGTGAGGCTGACACCAGACTGACCCTATCACGAGGCGAGGCTGACACCAGACTGACCCCATCACGAGGCGAGGCTGACACCAGACTGACCCCATCACGAGGTGAGACTGACACCGGACTGACCCTATCACGATGCGAGGCTGACACCAGACTGACACCATCACAAGGCGAGGCTGACACCAGACTGACATCATCACGATGTGAGACTGACCCCAGACTGACCCCATCACAACACCAGACTGACCCCATCACGAGGCGAGGCTGACACCAGACGGACACCATCACGATGTGAGACTGACACCAGACTGACCCCATCACAAGGAGAGACTGACACCAGACTGACCCCATCACGGGGCGAGGCTGACACCAGACTGACCCCATCACGAGGGGAGGCTGACACCAGACTGACCCCATCACGAGGCGATGCTGACACCAGACTGACCCCATCACGAGGCGCGGCTGACACCTGACTGACACCATCATGATGTGAGGCTGACACCAGACTGACCCCATCACTAGGCGAGGCTGACACCAGACTGACCCCATCACGATGCGATGCTGACACCAGACTGACCCCATAATGAGGCGAGGCTGACACCAGACTGACCCCATCACGAGGCGAGGCTGACACCGGACTGACCCCACCACGAGGCGAGGCTGACACCAGACTGACACCATCATGATGTGAGGCTGACACCAGACTGACCCCATCACGAGGCGAGGCTGACACCAGACTGACCCTATCACTAGGCGAGGCTGACACCAGACTGACACCATCACGAGACGAGGCTGACACCAGACTGACCCCATCACGAGGCGAGGCTGACACCAGACTTACCCCATCACGATGCGATGCAGACACCAGACTGACCCCATAACGAGGCGAGGCTGACACCAGACTGACACCATCACGATGTAAGGCTGACACCAGACTGACCCCATCACGAGGCGAGGCTGACACCAGACTGACCCCATCACGAGGCGAGGCTGACACCAGACTGACCCCATCACGAGGCGAGGCTGACACCAGACTGACACCATCACGAGGCGAGACTGACACCAGACTGACCCCATCACGAGGCGAGGCTGACTCCAGACTGACACCATCATGATGTGAGGCTGACACCGGACTGACCCCATCACGAGGCGAGACTGACACAGGACTGACCCCACCACGAGGCGAGGCTGACACCAGACTGACACCATCATGATGTGAGGCTGACACCAGACTGACCCCATCACGAGGCGAGGCTGACACCAGACTGACCCTATCACTAGGCGAGGCTGACACCAGACTGACACCATCACGAGGCGAGGCTGACACCAGACTGACACCATCACGAGGCGAGGCTGACACCAGACTGACCCCATCACGAGGCGAGGCTGACACCAGACTGACACCATCACGATGTGAGGCTGACAACAGATTGACCCCATCACGAGGCGCGGCTGACACCTGACTGACACCATCATGATGTGAGGCTGACACCAGACTGACCCCATCACTAGGCGAGGCTGACACCAGACTGACCCCATCACGATGCGATGCTGACACCAGACTGACCCTATCACTAGGTGAGGCTGACACCAGACTGACACCATCTCGAGGCGAGGCTGACACCAGACTGACCCCATCACGAGGCGGGGCTGACACCAGACTGACCCCATCACGAGGCGATGCTGACACCAGACTGACCCCATCACGAGGCGCGGCTGACACCTGACTGACACCATCACTGATGTGAGGCTGACACCAGACTGACCCCATCACTAGGCGAGGCTGACACCAGACTGACCCCATCACGATGCGATGCTGACACCAGACTGACCCCATCACCGAGGCAAGGCTGACACCAGACTGACCCCATCACAAGGCGAGGCTGACACCAGACTGACACCATCATGATGTGAGGCTGACACCAGACTGACCCCATCACGAGGCGAGGCTGACACCAAACTGACCCTATCACTAGGCGAGGCTGACACCAGACTGACACCATCACGAGACGAGGCTGACACCAGACTGACCCCATCACGAGGCGAGGCTGACACCAGACTTACCCCATCACGATGCGATGCAGACACCAGACTGACCCCATCACGAGGCGATGCTGACACCAGACTGACACCATCACGATGTGAGGCTGACACCAGACTGACCCCATCACGAGGCGAGGCTGACACCAGACTGACCCCATCACGAGGCGAGGCTGACACCAGACTGACCCCATCACGAGGCGAGGCTGACACCAGACTGACACCATCACGAGGCGAGGCTGACTCCAGACTGACACCATTATGATGTGAGGCTTACACCAGACTGACCCCATCACTAGGCGAGGCTGACACCAGACTGACACCATCACGAGGCGAGGCTGAAACCAGACTGACCCTATCACTAGGCGAGGCTGACACCAGACTGACACCATCACGAGGCAAGGCTGACACCAGACTGACCCCATCACGAGGCGAGACTGACATCGGACTGACCCCATCACGAGGCGAGGCTTACACCAGACTGACACCATCACGAGGCGAGGCTGACACCAGACTGACACCATCACGATGTGAGGCTGACACCAGACTGACCCCATCACGAGGCGAGGCTGACACCAGACTGACCCCATCCACGAGGCGAGGCTGACACCAGACTGACCCCATCACAAGGCGAGGCTGACACCAGACTGACCCCATCACGAGGCGAGGCTGACACCAGACTTACCCCATCACGATGCGATGCAGACACCAGACTGACCCCATCACGAGGCGAGGCTGACACCAGACTGACACCATCACGATGTGAGGCTGACACCAGACTGACCCCATCACGAGGCGAGGCTGACACCAGACTGACCCCATCACGAGGCGAGGCTGACACCAGACTGACCCCATCACGAGGCGAGGCTGACACCAGACTGACACCATCACGAGGCAAGGCTGACACCAGACTGACCTCATCACGAGGCGAGACTGACATCGGACTGACCCCATCACGAGGCGAGGCTTACACCAGACTGACACCATCACGAGGCGAGGCTGACACCAGACTGACACCATCACGATGTGAGGCTGACACCAGACTGACCCCATCACGAGGCGAGGCTGACACCAGACTGACCCCATCACGAGGCGAGGCTGACACCAGACTGACCCCATCACAAGGCGAGGCTGACACCAGACTGACACCATCACGAGGCGAGGCTGACACCAGACTGACACCATCACGAGGCGAGGCTGACACCAGACTGACACCATCACGATGTGAGGCTGACACCAGACTGACCCCATCACGAGGCGAGGCTGACACCAGACTGACCCCATCACAAGGCGAAGCTGACACCTGACTGACACCATCACGATGTGAGGCTGGACACCAGACTGACCCCATCACGAGGCGAGGCTGACACCAGACTGACCCCATCACAAGGCGAAGCTGACACCTGACTGACACCATCACGATGTGAGGCTGACACCAGACTGACCCTATCATAAGGCGAGGCTGACACCAGACTGACCCCATCACTAGGAGAGGGCTGACACCAGACTAACACCATCACGAGGCGAGGCTGACACCAGACTGACACCATCACGAGGCGAGGCTGACACCAGACTGACACCATCATGATGTGAGGCTGTCACCACACTGACCCCATCATGAGGAGAGGCTGACACCAGACTGACACCATCACGAGGCGAGGCTGACACCAGACTGACACCATCATGATGTGAGGCTGATACCAGACTGACCTCATCACGAGGCGAGGCTGACACCAGACTGACCCCATCACGAGGCGATGCTGACACCAGACTGACCCCATCACAAGGCGAGGCTGACACCAGACTGACCCCATCACGAGGCAAGACTGACACCAGACTGACCCCATCACAAGGCGAGGCTGACACCATACTGACCCCATCACGAGGCAAGACTGACACCAGACTGACCCCATCACGGGGTGAGGCTGACACCAGACTGACCCCATCACGAGGCGAGGCTGACACCAGACTGACCCCATCACGAGGCGAGGCTGACACCAGACTGAACCCATCACGAGGCGAGGCTGACACCAGACTGACCCCATCACGAGGCGAGGCTGACACCAGACTGACACCATCACGAGGCGAGGCTGACACCAGACTGACCACCATCACGCTGTGAGGCTGACACCAGACTGACCCCATCACGAGGCGAGGCTGACACCAGACTGACCCCATCACAAGGCGAAGCTGACACCTGACTGACACCATCACGATGTGAGGCTGACACCAGACTGACCCCATCACGAGGCGAGGCTGACACCAGACTGACCCCATCACAAGGCGAAGCTGACACCTGACTGACACCATCACGATGTGAGGCTGACACCAGACTGACCCTATCATGAGGCGAGGCTGACACCAGACTGACCCCATCACTAGGAGAGGCTGACACCAGACTAACACCATCACGAGGCGAGGCTGACACCAGACTGACACCATCACGAGGCGAGGCTGACACCAGACTGAAACCATCACGAGGCGAGGCTTACACCAGACTGACACCATCACGAGGCGAGGCTGACACCAGACTGAAACCATCACGAGGCGAGGCTGACACCTGACTGACACCATCATGAAGTGAGGCTGACACCAGACTGACCCCTATCACGAGGCGAGGCTGACACCAGACTGACCCCATCACGAGGCGAGACTGAAACCAGACTGACCCCATCACTAGGCGAGGCTGACACCAGACTGACCCCATCACGAGGCGAGGCTGACACCAGACTGACCCCATCACGAGGCGAGGCTGACACCAGACTGACACCATCACGAGGCGAGGCTGACACCAGACTGACACCATCATGATGTGAGGCTGACACCAGACTGACCCCATTACTAGGTGAGACTGACACCAGACTGACACCATCATGATGTGAGGCTGACACCAGACTGACCCCATCGAAAGGCAAGGCTGACACCAGACTGACACCATCATGATATGAGACTGACACCAGACTGACCCCATCACGAGGTGCGGCTGACACCAGACTGACACTATCATGATGTGAGGCTGACACCAGACTGACCCCATCACGAGCCGAGACTGACACCAGACTGGGTTTCATCCAGCAGAGGGCGCGTTGACCAATTCTCCAGCCTGCAGTGCATGGTTTCCTCCAGCAGAGGGTGCGTTGACCAATTCTCCAGCCTGCAGTGCATGGTTTCCTCCAGCAGAGGGCGCGTTGACCAATCCTCCAGCCTGCAGCCCAGGGTTTCGTACAGCAGGGGGCGTGTTGACCAATCCTCCAGCCTGCAGCGCAGGGTTTCGTCCAACAGAGGGCGCGTTGACCAATCCTCCAGCCTGCAGCGCAGGGTTTCGTCCAGCAGAGGGCGCGTTGACCAATCCTCCAGCCTGCAGCTCAGATTTCGTCCAGCAGAGGGTGCGTTGACCAATCCTCCAGCCTGCAGTGCACAGTTTCCTCCAGCAGAGGGCGCGTTGACCAATCCTCCAGCCTGAAACGCAGGGTTTCCTCCAGCAGAGGGCGCGTTGATCAATCCTCCAGCCTGCAGCGCAGGGTTTCGTCCAGCAGAGGGTGCGTTGACCAATCCTCCCAGCCTGAAACGCAGGGTTTCCTCCAGCAGAGGGCGCGTTGATCAATCCTCCAGCCTGCAGCGCAGGGTTTCGTACAGCAGAGGGCGCGTTGACCAATCCTCCAGCCTGCAGCGCAGGGTTTCGTCCAGCAGGGGGCTTGTTGGCAATCTTCCAGCCTGCAGCGCAGGGTTTCGTCCAGCAGAGGGTGCGTTGACCAATCCTCCAGCCTGCAGCGCAGGGTTTCGTCCAGCAGGGGGCTTGTTGGCAATCCTCCAGCCTGCAGCGCAGGGTTTCGTCCAGCAGAGGGTGCGTTGACCAATCCTCCAGCCTGCAGTGCACAGTTTCCTCCAGCAGAGGGCGCGTTGACCAATCCTCCAGCCTGCAGCTCAGATTTCGTCCAGCAGAGGGCGCGTCGACCAATCCTCCAGCCTGCAGCGCAGGGTTTCGTCCAGCAGAGGGTGCGTTGACCAATCCTCCAGCCTGAAACGCAGGGTTTCCTCCAGCAGAGGGCGCGTTGATCAATCCTCCAGCCTGCAGCGCAGGGTTTCGTCCAGCAGAGGGTGCGTTGACCAATCCTCCAGCTTGAAACGCAGGGTTTCCTCCAGCAGAGGGCGCGTTGACCAATCCTCCAGCCTGAAACGCAGGGTTTCCTCCAGCAGAGGGCGCGTTGATCAATCCTCCAGCCTGCAGCGCAGGGTTTCGTCCAGCAGGGGGCTTGTTGGCAATCTTCCAGCCTGCAGCGCAGGGTTTCGTCCAGCAGAGGGTGCGTTGACCAATCCTCCAGCCTGCAGCGCAGGGGTTTCGTCCAGCAGGGGGCTTGTTGGCAATCCTCCAGCCTGCAGCGCAGGGTTTCGTCCAGCAGAGGGTGCGTTGACCAATCCTCCAGCCTGCAGTGCACAGTTTCCTCCAGCAGAGGGTGCGTTGACCAATCCTCCAGCCTGCAGCGCAGGGTTTCGTCCAGCAGAGGGCACGTTGACCAATCCTCCAGCCTGCAGTCTGGGGAAGGATGTACAATAGAAGGCAGTGCAGGTGTATGCTGTCCTGGTTGGGCCCCCAGTCTGCAGGGGCCCCCAGTGATATCACACGTTAATGGCGTTCTCCAGCACTCGGGGGGTCTGCATGGATGGTGGTCTCAGGGTTAAACCTGCATGCTGACCAATCAGATTCCAGGATTTATTGTCAGAGCTTCATAGAACAAGCTGAAGGTAGAAGATGATTGGCTGCCATGTACAGGTGTGCCAGATCCTGCGTGATCCGGTCTTAGTACATCTCCTGCACTGCCTGGTTATCCTCTGAGGAGTCCTGATCCCCGGACACACACGGGCAGATGGGGGATCGCTGACAGGTGAGTGCAGATCTGAGGGGCGGGGATGGGGGGATCGCTGTCAGGTGAGTGGAGATCTCAGTGTTGGGGGATGGACAGAGGAAGTGGATTGGATACATTGTATACAGCGGCCTCAGGTTAGTTACGGCCCATACACGATACAATTTTCCTGAGATTTCCCGTGTTGTACAGATACGGGGAGGGTTCTGGTCTGACCTCCTATTATACGGTTTTGGTCAATCTGAAGGACGATTGTATGATGTATGGCCGGCTGTAGGAGCCCCTCAGGTCAGGTTGTCACCTCGTCCCTCTAATCCTGAATTCACACAATGACTCGGGTCCCGGGGGCCGATCTAATGCAGACCGGACACCGAGTGTAATCGTATGTGTGTGGGGTGACAGGGACCCCCCCCCCCACCATCCCCTCCCACTGTATCGCTTCTACTGTGCCCCCCCCCGCCCACTGTTTGATCTGCCCCCCCCACTGGTTCATCCCCCCATACGCCTCCCACTGTACCCCCCCACTGTTTGATCTGCCCCCCCCACCATTTTATCCCCCTGTACCCCTCCCACTGTGCCCCCCTAATGTACCCCTCACTGTATTGCTTCCACCGTACCCCCCAACTGTTTGATCTGCCCCCCCCCCCCACCGTTTCATCCCCCCGTACTCCTCCCACTGTACCCCCCCACTGTTTGATCTGCCCCCCCCCCCCACCGTTTCATCGCCCCATACCCCTCCCACTGTGCCCCCCCATGTACCCCTCACTGTACTGCTTCCACTGCCCCCCCACCGTTTCATCCCCCCATACCCCTCCCACTGTGCCGCCCCCCCCCCCCCACTGTACCCCCCATGTCTATCAATGTCATCATTCGTGTTGTATGTTGGATTGTCTATGAGGGGTTAACCCTTCCGGCACTGTCCTACTTCCTGACTTCTGCCCCCAACTCCACACCACCCCGTGGTCCAGTCTGTAGTACCCTGTCTCAGCACCCCCGCCCCGTGGTCAGTCTGTAGTACCCTGTCTCAGCACCCCTGCCCTGTGGTCAGTCTGTAGTACCCTGTCTCAGCACGGTCGCCCCGTGGTCAGTCTGTAGTACCCTGTCTCAGCACGGCCGCCCCGTGGTCAGTCTGTAGTACCCTGTCTCAGCACGGCCGCCCCGTGGTCAGTCTGTAGTACCCTGTCTCAGCACGGCCGCCCCGTGGTCAGTCTGTAGTACCCTGTCTCAGCACGGCCGCCCCGTGGTCAGTCTGTAGTACCCTGTCTCAGCACGGCCGCCCCGTGGTCAATCTGTAGTACCCTGTCTCAGCACAGCCGCCCCGTGGTCAGTCTGTAGTACCCTGTCTCAGCACGACTGCCCCGTGGTCAGTCTGTAGTACCCTGTCTCAGCACGGCCGCCCCGTGGTCAGTCTGTAGTACCCTGTCTCAGCACGGCCGCCCCGTGGTCAGTCTGTAGTACCCTGTCTCAGCACGGCCGCCCCGTGGTCAGTCTGTAGTACCCTGTCTCAGCACGGCCGCCCCGTGGTCAATCTGTAGTACCCTGTCTCAGCACAGCCGCCCCGTGGTCAGTCTGTAGTACCCTGTCTCAGCACGACTGCCCCGTGGTCAGTCTGTAGTACCCTGTCTCAGCACGGCCGCCCCGTGGTCAGTCTGTAGTACCCTGTCTCAGCACGGCCGCCCCGTGGTCAGTCTGTAGTACCCTGTCTCAGCACGGCCGCCCCGTGGTCAATCTGTAGTACCCTGTCTCAGCACGGCCGCCCGTGGTCAGTCTGTAGTACCCTGTCTCAGCACGACTGCCCCGTGGTCAGTCTGTAGTACCCTGTCTCAGCACGGCCGCCCCGTGGTCAGTCTGTAGTACCCTGTCTCAGCACGGCCGCCCCGTGGTCAGTCTGTAGTACCCTGTCTCAGCACGACCGCCCCGTGGTCAGTCTGTAGTACCCTGTCTCAGCACGACCGCCCCGTGGTCAGTCTGTAGTACCCTCTCTCAGCACGGCCGCCCCGTGGTCAGTCTGTAGTACCCTGTCTCAGCACGGCCGCCCCGTGGTCAGTCTGTAGTACCCTGTCTCAGCACCGCCGCCCCTCGCCTGCCTACCTCTCCTGTCCGCCCCTCGCCTGCCTCCCTCTCTTGTCCGCCCCTCGTCTGCCTCCCTCGCCTGCCCGCCCCTCGCCTGCCTACCTCTCCTGCCCGCCCCTCGCCTGCCTACCTCTCCTGTCCGCCCCTCGCCTGCCTCCCTCTCTTGTCCGCCCCTCGCCTGCCTCCCTCTCCTGTCTGCCCCTCGCCTGCCTCCCTCTCCTGTCCGCCCCTCGCCTGCCTACCTCTCCTGTCCGCCCCTCGCCTGCCTACCTCTCCTGTCCGCCCCTCGCCTGCCTACCTCTCCTGTCCGCCCCTCGCCTGCCTCCCTCTCCTGTCCGCCCCTCGCCTGCCCGCCCCTCGCCTGCCTCCCTCTCCTGCCCGCCCCTCGCCTGCCTCCCTCTCCTGCCCGCCCCTCGCCTGCCTCCCTCTCCTGCCCGCCCCTCGCCTGCCTCCCTCTCCTGTCTGCCCCTCGCATGCCTCCCTCTCCTGTCCGCCCCTCGCCTGCCTACCTCTCCTGTCCGCTCCTCGCCTGCCTCCCTCTCCTTACTCTGAAATATAAACAAGGCAGTGCCTGTGTGATAAAATTTCCATTTCAGCATGTGGGCAGCTGTCAGTTTTGGGGTGCGGGGAGGGGCATGATGCGTCTCTTAGTTTATCTTAAAGCTCTTTTTTGGCAAACTTTATTTGAAGTGCACAAAGTGACACTACATTCATGTCCATGCGCATTCCTCGATAAGAGTGGGTCTCTGACGCAGACTGGGACGTAGGCGGGGACTGGGACGCAGATGGGGACTGAGACATAGATTGGGATTGGGACGCAGATGGGGACTGGGGCGCAGGCGGGGACTGGGGCGCAGGCGGGGACTGGGGCGCAGGCGGGGACTGGGGCGCAGGCGGGGACTGGGGCGCAGGCGGGGACTGGGGCGCAGGCGGGGACTGGGACGCAGACGGGGACTGGGACGCAGACGGGGACTGGGATTGGGACGCAGACGGGTACTGGGACATGGATTGGGATGCAGACGGGGACTGGGACATAGATTGAGATTGGGACGCAGACGGGGACTGGGACATAGATTGGGATTGGGATGCAGACGGGGACTGGGGCGCAGATGGGGACTGGGACGCAGATGGGGACTGGGACGCAGATGGGGACTGGGACGCAGGCGGGGACTGGGGCGCAGGCGGGGACTGGGACATAGATTGGGATTGGGACGCAGACGGGGACTGGGACATAGATTGAGATTGGGACGCAGACGGGGACTGGGACATAGATTGGGATTGGGATGCAGACGGGGACTGGGGCGCAGACTGGGGCGCAGGCGGGGACTGGGGCGCAGGCGGGGACTGGGACATAGATTGGGATTGGGACGCATATGGGGACTGGGGCGCAGGCGGGGAGTGGGGCGCAGGCGGGGACTGGGACATAGATTGGGATTGGGACGCAGACGGGGACGGGGACTGGGGCGCAGGCGGGGACTGGGGCGCAGGCGGGGACTGGGGCGCAGGCGGGGACTGGGGCGCAGGCGAGGACTGGGACATAGATTGGGATTGGGACGCAGACGGGGACTGGGACATGGACTGGGGCGCAGACTGGGACTGGGGCGCAGACTGGGACTGGGGCGCAGACGGGGACTGGGACATAGATTGGGATTGGGACGCAGGCGGGGACTGGGGCGCAGGCGGGGACTGGGGCGCAGGCGGGGACTGGGACATAGATTGGGATTGGGACGCAGACGGGGACGGGGACTCAGACGGGGACTGGAACGTAGTACCCTGACAGGGTACTACAGACTGACTACATAGGCGGGGACTGGGGCGCAGGTGGGGACTGGGGCGCAGGCGGGGACTTGGACATGGATTGGGACGGGGACTGGGGCGCAGACGGGGACTGGGGCGCAGACGGGGACTGGGACGCAGATTGTGACAGCGGGATTTCAATCCATCCAATAGATTGTATTGCCACTGCCAATGTATGGGGGGAACTCTGGAGGCGGACAGCACTGGCGGGTGGTAGATTGCTCAGCGCCCCCCTCTGGTAGAGGACAGAACAACAGCCGGGGAAGGCTCCCCACTTCATCTACAGCTGCTGCGTGGGCCGGAGTTGGGCTTTAATGTGGACAGAACCGACAGCCGCCTCTTCCCGGATCCATAGACAGTGAGGCTGGGCCCCTCCGGGGACACACAATTACATCTGCTGTGTATGGTGGTGTGTACGCCGAGGGATGACTATTGGAGGAGAATGAGAGCGCGGCTTGCCGGGGCAGAACATGGAATGGTCCTTCAAAGAAGAAAAGTCCTGATCATCCGACACCCATCACCACATTCCCCGACATAGGAGACCAAAGAAGGATCTGTGGAGAGAGGAGAGGGAGAAACGTCACTACAGAACACCAACTACACCATCAGCAACAGCCTTTCATACTGCACCCTCCCCGTGAGGGGGACTACAAATCTCCTCCACCCGAGGGGGGACTACAAGTCTCCTTCACCCGGGGGGGGACTACAAGTCTCCTTCACCCGGGGGGGGACTACAAGTCTCCTTCACCCGGGGGGGACTACAAGTCTCCTTCACCCGGGGGGGGCTACAAGTCTCCTCCACCCGGGGGGGGGGACTACAAGTCTCCTTCACCCGGGGGGGGGGGACTACAAGTCTCCTTCACCCAAGAGGGAACTACAAGTCTCCTCCCCCTATATATACACAGTACTGTATATACTTTTCATTTCTTCATCCAGAGAAGACTGTGAAGACAAATCACATAGTTTCTCTATATAGGACGATCTCCTGAGTTCTAGGGACAAATATTCTGCAGGGAACATGTCGGGGTAACAGGGAACCTTCCTCAGGCGGCACTTTCTTTGTTCCCCCCAATGTCTCCAATTTACATTTTGTTTTTACTTTTCCAACTTTGAACATGTAACAAAGTCCAGTGGACAAGGAAAGTCCAGTGACCCCATAAAGGAATGCTCTCTTACAAGGAAAGTCCAGTGACACCATAAAGGAATGATCTCTCTCACAAGGAAAGTCCAGTGACACCATAAAGGAATGGTCTCTCTCACAAGTAACAAAGTCCAGTGACACCATAAAGGAATGGTCTCTCTCACAAGTAACAAAGTCCAGTGACACCATAAAGGAATGATCTCTCTCACAAGGAAAGTCCAGTGACACCATAAAGGAATGGTCTCTCTCACAAGGAAAGTTCAGTGACACCATAAAGGAATGATCTCTCTCACAAGGAAAGTCCAGTGACACCATAAAGGAATGGTCTCTCTCACAAGTAACAAAGTTCAGTGACACCATAAAGGAATGGTCTCTCTCACATATATGTGTGTGTGTCACCACCCCCCCCCCTGTATTATATATATGTGTGTGTGTGTGTGTGTGTGTGTGTGTGTGTATGTGTATATATATATATATATATATATATATGCCCCTCACACAGAAATGATCGGTCTAACAATGGAATGTTCGTCCCTCACACAGAAATGATCGGTCTAACAATGGAATGTTCGCCCCTCACACAGAAATGATCGGTCTAACAATGGAATGTTCGCCCCTCACACAGAAATGATCGGTCTAACAATGGAATGTCCGCCCCTCACACAGAAACGATCGGTCTAACAATGGAATGTTCGGTGTAACACTGATAGACAGAATACAACAACAAATTCAGCAGAAATTGGTCTAACAAATGATGACGGATCTGCATGTTCATGAGGGAAAGAAGGATTGGATCCCCTTCACAAAACATGACTTAGTACTTGGTGGCCAATCCCTTGTTGGCAATCACAGAGGTCAGACATTTCCTGGAGTTGGCCCCCAGGTTCGCACACATCTCAGGAGGGATTTTGGCCCACTCCTCTTGGCACATCCTCTCCAAGTCATTAAGGTTTGGTGGCTGACGTTTGGCAACTCAAACTTTCAGCTCCTCCACAGATTCTCAATCAGATGAAGGTCTGGAGACTGGCTAGGCCACTCCAGGACCTTAACCTCCTTGGCGGTATGATTCCTTCTGGTTTTTTGTGCTGAAAGCGGTACCATTTTTTGCATGGAAATAGTTTTTTATTGTAGGCTGTAATTTTTAGGAAAATTTCCCCACAAATCATTATCACCCAATTCTGCAAGTGGTTCTGATTTACTATCGCTGTTCTCTAGCCGGTCTAAAACCGCTTTTGACGTAAAGGGACGCTTTTTGGACGCCAAGGACTTTTCTAAGTTTCCAGGCAGAAAGAACAGACAAAATGCAGGCAGGGCGCAGGACAAAGCACTAGGGACAATATGTATGTGAAATGGGATGAAACAGCAATGTTTTACTATTTAAAATTGAAAAAAAAAAAAAATGACATTTTTTAAATTTTTTAAATTTCCCGCCGCCCGTACGTCCCGACGTCACGGGGACCGGAACACGGAAGCCGGATGCCGGCATCCGCCGGAGGAGATGGACGGGGACGCTGCAGGGGACACATCGTGGGAACGAAGGACAAGGTAAGTGCTGCAGGGACCCCCAGAGAACGCCGCATGGTAAGCCCGAGTGTAGCTCGGGGTTACCGCTTGTGGTATAGAAATTCTACCCCGAGCTACACTCGGGATAACCGCTAAGGAGGTTAATGTGCTTCTTCTTGAGCCGCTCCTTTGTTGCCTTGGCCGTGTGTTTTGGGTCATTGTCATGCTGGAACACCCATCCACCACCCATTTTCAATGCCCTGGCTGAGGGAAGAAGGTTCTCACCCAAGATTTGAGGGTACATTGCCCCGTCCATCGTCCCTTTGATGCGGTGCAGTTGTCCTGTCCCCTTAGTAGAAAAACACCCCCAAAGCAGAATGTTTCCACCACCATGTTTCACAGTTGGGATGGTGTTCTTGGAGTCATAGGCAGCATTCCTCCTCCTCCAAACACGGCGAGTTGAGTTGATGCCAAAGAGCTGGATTTTGGTCTCCTCTGACCACAACACTTCCACCAGTCCTCCTCTGCATCATTCAGATGTTCAGTGGCAGACTTCAGACGGGCCTGGACATGGGCTTTCTTGAGCAGAGGGACCTTGCGGGCACTGCAGGATTTCAGTCCTTGTCGGCGTAGTGTGTTACCAATTGTTTTCTTGGTGACTGTGGTCCCAGCTGCCTGGAGATCATTGACAAGATCCTCACGTGTAGTTCTGGGATGATTCCTCACTGTTCTCATGATCATTGACACTCCACGAGGTGAGATCTTGCATGGGGCACCAGACCTAGGGAGACTGACACTTGTTTTGTGTTTCTTCCATTTGTGAATGATTGCACCAACTGTTGTCACCTTCTCACCAAGCTGCTTGGCCATAGTTTGGTAGCCCAGTCCAGCCTTGTGTAGGTCTACCATCTTGTCCCTGACATCCTTGGACAGCTCTTTGGTCTTTGCCATGGTGGAGAGTTTGGAATCTGATGGTTTGATGGCTCCTGTGGACAGGTGTCTTTTATACAGGTAACACAATGAGATTAGCAGCACTCCTGCCAGGGATCCCTCCATGCAGCCATGCAACGGCGATGGATCCCCTCGGGCTGTGGCGGTGCGAGGAGCGTACATCAATGCCTTCTGGTCAATAACGTCCTGCACTCCATAACCTGATTCTGTTGCCTGTATCCTGATCTGACCTAAGAAAGAACTCCGCCTGTACCGACCCGGCTATCCCTGACTATCCGCTTGCTTTCTCCCTTGTACTTGATTTGCTCGTTTGGTCCTGACCCGGCTTGTCTGGCTTTGTTGCACCTACTTACCTGTATCTGCACCTGGCTTGTATCCTGATTACCGCCATACTTACCTGCTGATGCACCCACGGTCCTGCACCTGGCCTGCATCCTGGTCACCGCCATACTTGCCTGCTGATGCACCCACGGTCCTGCACCTGGCCTGCATCCTGGTCACCGCCATACTTACCTGCTGCCGCACCCACGGTCCTGCACCTGGCCTGCATTCTGGTCACCGCCATACTTACCTGCTGATGCACCCACGGTCCTGCACCTGGCCTGCATCCTGGTCACCGCCATACTTACCTGCTGATGCACCCACGCTCCTGCACCTGGCCTGCATCCTGGTCACCGCCATACTTACCTGCTGATGCACCCACGGTCCTGCACCTGGCCTGCATCCTGGTCACCGCCATACTTACCTGCTGCTGCACCCACGCTCCTGCACCTGGCCTGCATCCTGGTCACCGCCATACTTACCTGCTGATGCACCCACGCTCCTGCACCTGGCCTGCATCCTGGTCACCGCCATACTTACCTGCTGCTGCACCCACGCTCCTGCACCTGGCCTGCATCCTGGTCACTGCCATACTTACCTGCTGATGCACCCACGGTCCTGCACCTGGCCTGCATCCTGGTCACCGCCATACTTACCTGCTGATGCACCCACGGTCCTGCACCTGGCCTGCATCCTGGTCACCGCCATACTTACCTGCTGCCGCACCCACGGTCCTGCACCTGGCCTGCATCCTGGTCACCGCCATACTTACCTGCTGATGCACCCACGGTCCTGCACCTGGCCTGCATCCTGGTCACCGCCATACTTACCTGCTGATGCACCCACGGTCCTGCACCTGGCCTGCATCCTGGTCACCGCCATACTTACCTGCTGATGCACCCACGCTCCTGCACCTGGCCTGCATCCTGGTCACCGCCATACTTACCTGCTGATGCACCCACGCTCCTGCACCTGGCCTGCATCCTGGTCACCGCCATACTTACCTGCTGCCGCACCCACGCTCCTGCACCTGGCCTGCATCCTGGTCACCGCCATACTTACCTGCTGATGCACCCACGCTCCTGCACCTGGCCTGCATCCTGGTCACCGCCATACTTACCTGCTGATGCACCCACGGTCCTGCACCTGGCCTGCATCCTGGTCACCGCCATACTTACCTGCTGATGCACCCACGGTCCTGCACCTGGCCTGCATCCTGGTCACCGCCATACTTACCTGCTGATGCACCCACGGTCCTGCACCTGGCCTGCATCCTGGTCACCGCCATACTTACCTGCTGCCGCACCCACGGTCCTGCACCTGGCCTGCATCCTGGTCACCGCCATACTTACCTGCTGATGCACCCACGCTCCTGCACCTGGCCTGCATCCTGGTCACCGCCATACTTACCTGCTGCCGCACCCACGCTCCTGCACCTGGCCTGCATCCTGGTCACCGCCATACTTGCCTGCTGCCGCACCCACGCTCCTGTGTCCAGTCCCAGTCTGCATCCTGATCCTATAGGGGGGCTACAGCACATGGACATCTAGCCACCACATGTGGCCAACATTCTATGGTCAGTAATTTCTTGTGTTTTATTCCTTTGACTAATAAACCTAAGTCACACAGCATCACACTATGTGGCGTCCTTTATTGGGCTCTCCTTGAGAGCACCATCTCCCACAGTGCCTATCTGGACTAAGGAGTACCTTGACGCCCATACTGCTTGATGAATCCTGGTAACTGCTCTTCGCGGTGAGACAGAGGATGATATGGAGTGCGATCTGACCAGAGCTTTGATGCCAGAGATATTTTGAAGATTATACCTCTCTACATGCGTATTTTATACGCACTTCTGGTGAGTGCGCACTCTATTCGCTCCTAGGATTTTTCACCTCTCTTACAGCCATTGACTTGGGATGTGGACTTTGTGTGTGCTCTAACATTTCCCACTGATTAGCGCACTGTTTACTATTGTATCACATTTGTACCTATTTTATTGAGCATTTATATTTATATGCATATACACCTTTACAGAGCACTCTTTTTGTACTCTGATTCAAGCGCTGCACCTATCCCTCTCCTTTTATTGTTTATTGTAAGGTTGGTTGGTTACCTTTTTTGGTGTTCTAGCTGCTTATACAGACCTGTTTGTAGCACTCGCGATACCTTTTTTACACATCCTGATTGCCCCCATACCTGCCTGCTGCTGCACCTACATTCCTGCATCCGCACTGGGCCTGCATCCGGATCTCCTGGGTCTTCAGCTACCTGCCGCCAGCTCCAGACCTACCCGGCACTCGTGCCACTCGTGGCTCTGCGCCCTCTGTTCCCAGTATCAGGGGCTCCGAGCGGGAGTGGTAAGAGGACACCTTCTCTCCACGTCAGGCTCCCCAAACAGGTACGTGACAGTACCAGAAGGCCATGTCGGAGCCCGAGAGACGGGCCTCTCCTCTGGAAGAGATCTGCCAAATTGCGGCATTGACTCAAGCCATCAAGGGCCTGCAAGAAGGGTACAACTGTCTGGAGGACCGTTTTCAGGCCCTATCTGCACCTTCACCCTCTGCTAGCACCACAGTGACATCTACTCCAACTGTCGCTCCCGGAGCCATGGTGAACCCTGCAGTGATGATGTTGCCCCCTGAGCCTAGGGTACCTACACCCCGAAGATTTACTGGCGACCGCCACAAATCCAGGACCTTCCGCAACACCTGTGCACTTTATTTTGCGTTGCAACCTCGCACCTTTTCCTTAGAGGCAACCAAGGTGGGATTCGTGATCTCACTTCTCCAGGGCGAACCGCAAGCATGGGCCCACCATTTGCTGGAGAAGGAAGATGCCAAACTGTCTTCCGTAAATCGTTTCCTTGAGGCTATGGCGCAGCTCTATGACGATCCCCAGCAATCTGCGTCTGCAGAAGCCGCACTACACTCTCTTCAGCAGGGTCGCGGGGCAGCTGAGAACTATGTAACAGAATTCCGGCGTTGGAGCGCCGATACCAATTGGAATGACACTGCCCTACGATATCAGCTCCGCTTAGGCCTAGCCGAACCTCTGAAAGATGAGTTAGCTCGAGTCAAAGTACCTAACACATTGGAAGAGCTTAGTAATCTAGCAATCGAAATTCACCGCTGACTTAGGGAACGAAGATTGGAAAGGTCCGCAGGCCAAGTTTCACCCCATATGGATGCTACCCAGGGTACCACCTCCAGCGAGCATGGCACCAACCAGTTCTGCTACACCCAGTTCTGATGAATCTTGTGATAGATATTTTCTGCCTACAATAATTTTTAATATTATTGTGAACTTCTGATAGGGGTCTTAATTCCTGTAACGTATTTACCATCTGTTGCATCACCTCAACCCCCCCCCCCCCCCCCACACACACACCTTCCTTAGAAGTTTCCTGTAGAAGGTTATGACCCTAAGGCCATCAGGCTGAAAAAGCCCTGGAACCGTCATTTCTAACACCTCCTAGGGAGTAACTGGCTTCCAGGGAGGTATGCTTCCTGGACATTGGCCCATCCTAAATTCCATCTGGGGAGCTACAGTTGGCCAATGTCTGTCACAAATCACAGAACCCACCTTTGAACAGAAATGACAAAATGCTGGAACCTATTGAAGGGTGGGACTACCTGGAAGGGAGGGGGGAGGGGGTATAAAGTTCTGCCTCTATGTCCCTTTGTTCTCTATGTCCCTTTGTTCTCTTCTAGAGCCCAGACCTCAGAACATCAGGATGTCTGTAATGTATCTGCATGGCTCTGTTTCTTTTCTAGATCTTTCTTTCCTATAGTCATCTCTCTATACTGATAATATACTGTAAATATTCAAAAATGGGGGTGCAGCGCTATACAAAATAACAGACACTGATAAAATTAAAAGTCAAACATATAATGTATAGTGACTGTGTGCAAATAAAATAAAGCCACTAGATGGTGGCCTATAAAGTGAAAGAGGTGCAAAATAAACAAAATAAAAAAGAGTCCAATGAAGGGGTGCTCTTAAGATCCAGGATGATCCTCAGACGTCCAATCTATCCGAGTGCCAGGCAGCAAGAGCCACATGACCAGATCTGACCAGACCAATTTGATGACACCAGAGGTCCAGTGATTTGATAAACAAATGCGCATAAAGATTGGTATCTGGTGAGTGCGCAATCCTTACATTATTTATCGCCTGGCTGTTCCAATCATTGGACGTCTGAGGATCATCCTGGATCTTAAGAGCACCCCTTCATTGGACTCTTTTTTTTATTTTGTTTATTTTGCACCTCTTTCACTTTATAGCCACCATCTAGTGGCTTTATTTTATTTGCACACAGTCACTATACATTATATGTTTGACTTTTAATTTTATCAGTGTCTGTTATTTTGTATAGCGCTGCACCCCCATTTTTGAATATTTACGTTTCAGAAGGTTGTATACGGTGCCTTTTTTGGTGTACAGCTGCTGTGTATTTGTTCAAGCGCTCACTAAACTCTGTTTTTCTGATAATATACTGTAACCTCAATTATATATCTTTGTTTGATTCGATTAGGAACTACTTTTCTTCTGTGTAAATAAATTTGATCTTTATTGTTTGCTATTGACATTATAGGCAATAGCCGCATGAGGATTGGCTGAATTCCTGTATAGACCAAAGGTCGTAATCACTTATTACATTTATAATCTTAGAATCTTAGAAGTAAATAAGTGCGGGAGAAAAGCCGCCAAAACAATCTGAGCCCATGCAAATAGGGTGGCTACGAACCTCACTTACCCCGGAGGACAGGGCAACCTATGCCTCTACTGTGGAGAACCGGACCATTACGGTCGGAACTGCCCTGCAAAATGACGTAAGTCTCTGACCACCCTGCCCGCTAAAATACCGACTGTCAACCCGGCTCATCTCACCGTTTCCATCTCATTCCAGCTTTCGGGAAGAACCTTGCCGGTACCCGCTATCATCGATTCTGGGGCCTGCAGTTGCTTTATCGATGCAACCTTCGCTCAGCAACACAGATCCCCTTAAAACTCAGAGACTGACAGTATATCTGGCCGACGGATCTAACAGTAAGTCTGGGGCAGTCACACAGGAAACCATCCCACTCCCTGTGATATCCCCATCTGGTCACAAGGAACTGCTATGCCTGGATATTATTGCATCACCACTGTTTCCAGTCATCTTGGGGATCCCATGGTTGCAGGCCCACAACCCCAGTGTAAACTGGGTATCTGGTGAAGTGGACTTTCAATCGGCCTACTGCCATGAGCACTGCTTGCCCCAAGGTTCTGCTCTATCCGGGCCCCTGTTGTGCATGGAAAATGATACCGAAGTAGGCCAAATGGTTCCGGCAGCATACCATAACTTTCTGGACGTCTTCAGTAAACGTGGTGCAGACAGCCTTCCACCTCACAGACCCTACAACTGCCCGATTGAACTACCTGGAGCTGAGATTCCTTTTGGTCGGATCTTTCCACTGTCAGAGCGTGAGTTGGAGGCATTAAAGGACTACATTGACAATAATCTCAAAAAGGGGTTCATCCGCCCCTCCACCTCACCAGCAGGGGCAGGAATCTTCTTTGTAAAAAACAAAGGATCGCTCCCTCTGTCCATGTGTGGACTACCAGGAATGAAATAATATCACGGTGAAGAATAGATATCCTCTTCCACTAGTCCCAGAACTCTTCCAGAGACTCAGATCCGCAACCATATTCACTAAATTAGATCTAAGAGGAGCCTACAATCTCGTAAGGGATGAGTGGAAAACAGCCTTCTGTACCAGGTTTGGGCACTATGAATATTTAGTTATGCCCTTCGGACTGTGCAATGCTCCTGCAACCTTCCAGCATCTAGTGAATGACATCTTCATGACTTCTTAGACATATTCGTGATTGTGTATCTCGATGACATCCTGATCTTTTCTGCATCCATCGAGCTTCACCGGGGTTATGTGCAGAAGGTCCTTGGTCGCCTCCAACTACACGGACTTTACGTTAAACCAGAGAAGTGTGAATCTGAACGTCAGAGCATTCAATTCTTAGGATTGATTATATCCACTGAAGGCTTCTAGATGGATCTCCAGAAAGTCCCTGCCATCCTGGAATGGCCTGCACCATCTGATAAAAAGGGAGTACAGCGCTTCATAGGCTTCGCCAACTTTTACAGGAGGTTCATCAAAGGATTCTCAGCCATCATCACTACTATCAATCAACTGACTAAACAGGGAGTCTGATTCTGTTGGACATCGGAAGCCCAAAACGCTTTTGATGCATTAAAGGGACTTTTTACCTCAGCGCCCATATTAAGCCATCCGGATCCAGCACTACCCTTTGTGGTAGAAGTGGATGCCTCGGAGAGTGCTGTTGGGGCCGTCCTATCGCAGCGGCAAGGTCTGAAACTTCTGCTTCATCCTGTTGCTTTCTTTTCCAGAAAATGATCCTCGGCGGAGAGAAACTATGATGTAGGGGATGAGAATTACTGGCCATCAAATCAGCCTTGGAGGAATGGAGGTACCTTTTAGAGGGAGCTGCACATCCCATTCTGATCTACACCGATCACAAAAATCTGGAGTACCTGAAGACGGCAAAACGTCTAAAACCCCGACAAGCCAGGTGGGCACTCTTCTTTTCCAGATTCAGCTTCCCCACTACCTATATACCAGGTGTGACATAAATATAAAGATTTGGGTAGCTGAGATGTGATCTGTAGAAATATGACAATGTAGATTTAGCATTCCATGTTCTAATAATATAAGATGTGTTCAGAGTTCAGTCAGAGACAGATGGTCACCAATTAGCATCTGAAAGGGACAGAGCTTCCTCTGGAAGTGACACCTGGGTGCCAATAAGATTTGTCACCTTCTGGGAAATCTGAAAAGAAAAGGGCTCTAGACGGTTTGGCTTCATGACACAGCGGGAGACCAGAGGTGGTTCCAATGTGTCTGGGAGCTTTGACGTATATACACAGATCAAAGGAATATATTTCATCTCTCATAAAAGCTAAAATATTAGTTGCAGAGAGATGAAAATACTTCCTTCTGATTGGACACTCTGTAGGCTACATTTGCATGTAAAACTGTATTTGTAGCCTCTGTAGAATCCCAGCGAAATGCAGAAAATGGTTATATTGCTCCGGATTGCGACAGCTGAACAGAGATTGGTACTGTCGCGATCGGACTGATGCGCTAGTGTTGGAAATTTAATCCCTGACTTGGTGATTCAAACCGTTCCTGGTCCAATCGACTTTGGCCATTTCAGCACCCAGAATGTCCTGATGTCCTGTGGGCTGGTACAAGAACACCCCCCCCAGTCAATTGGCCGAGGACTAATGTCCTACCTACGTCCATATTCGCATTGAGGACCTGGGATATGGCCGAGGAGATTCGTATGGAGCCGGTTCTATTGACTGACGGATTGCGAACTCTGACTTGCTCGCAGGATAAATCTTGGTAAAAGTTTTATTTCTGTTTTTATTTCATAGTCAATAGCCAATGTGTGTCTTCTTGTATTTTCTGTAACTTTTTATACTTTGTACATATTTTATGCTCCGCCCACTTTCAGGATATTAAATCATAAAATTAATAAGTGACTTCTGGGTATTTAAGCTCGGGCTCATATCTCCGGAGAGATTAGATTGTATGTATTGTATTTTAGTGTCTATATATGCTCGGTCAAGTTCATTGCCAATCTGTATGCAATTGAACTGCGTGTTGGCAGATTGCATGCAAATTGTAAAGTAGATCTGCCAGACGGAGATCTGTGTGTGTGTGGTGGCCCAGCAGGCCAGTAAAACTGTTGGGTGGTGGCAGGCTACCATTTGTTGTGTGTCTGGTGTGGGGGAGTGTGGACAGTGGAAGAGTGATTAACACCGGGGTTCTAGCTTGTAGGATAGCTGGAGGGATCCTAGAAGGGTGTGCGATTGCTAGGCTGCTCCTCAACCCTTAGTGTGCACCAGATTGTATGTAAGATTTTGTATCTGCCAGTGTGTGGTCAGCCAGCTGGATTGGAGTGGAGTCTCCCTCTAGTGGTGGCCAAGAGGTAGTGCAGGCTGTGAAAGTGTATCACGGCTGATCTTTTATATACGTGTGTATATATATATTCAGATTAAGTCCCCCTTATTCCCTCTTACCCCCAGTCACAGCCGCACGTGCGCACCTCGGTTAGCTAGTCACTATGGGCGTGGCGTGTGGGGTGGATCCGTGACACCCCGCGTGTCTTCTGTCCTCTTCAGTTGGTGCAGAGGGGTCACTACAGGATGAAGTCAGTGTGTGATGTCATGAAGTGGGTGTGGATCTCATACATGGAATGTGGTTGTTCTCTGTGTCCTGTCCAGGGAAGAAGCAGGGCGTATGGTACATGGTTGACCTGATAACGGGGAGAAGCAGCAGACTCTAACCTCGTCCTTCGCAGAAAGTGTCTGTCCATCCACCACTCTGCTGTACTTGGGCAGGACAGGTGAGTCCCTCCATCTCTGGATGTGATGTCATCATTCGTGGATGATGTCCCTCTATCTCTGGGTGTGATGTCATCATTTATGGATGATGTCATGGCTCTGGATAAGGCAGACCTCCACTGATATGATGCTGCACTCCATATTCTGTTCAGTGAGTTGGATGAATGTCTGATGTCCCCATTTGGCCAGCACACTCCTCTCCTGTACGTACCGATCACTGTCATACCTCCACACTCCTCTCCTGTATATACCGATCACTGTCACACCCCCCACACTCCTCCTGTACGTACCGATCACTGTCATACCCTCCACACTCCTCTCCTGTACGTACCGATCACTGTCATACCCTCCACACTCCTCTCCTGTACGTACCGATCACTGTCATACCCTCCACACTCCTCTCCTGTACGTACCGATCACTGTCATACCTCCACACTCCTCTCCTGTACGTACCGATCACTGTCATACCTCCACACTCCTCTCCTGTACGTACCGATCACTGTCACACCCCCCACACTCCTCCTGTACGTACCGATCACTGTCACACCTCCACACTCCTCTCCTGTACATACTGATCACTGTCACACTTCCACACTCCTCTCCTGTACATACCGATCACTGTCACACCCCCCACACTCCTCTCCTGTACATACCGATCACTGTCATACACTCCACACTCCTCTCCTGTACATACTGATCACTGTCATACCCTCCACACTCCTCTCCTGTACATACCGATCACTGTCACACCTCCACACTCCTCCCCTGTACATACCGATCACTGTCACACCCCCCACACTCCTCCCCTGTACATACCGATCACTGTCACACCCCCCACACTCCTCTCCTGTACATACCGATCACTGTCACACCTCCACACTCCTCTCCTGTACATACCGATCACTGTCACACCTCCACACTCCTCTCCTGTACATACCGATCACTGTCCTACCCCCCACACTCCTCTCCTGTACATACCGATCACTGTCACACTCCTCTCCTGTACATACCCATCACTGTCATACCTCCGTACTCCTCTCCTGTACACACCGATCACTGTCATACCTCCACACTTCTCTCCTGTACATACCGATCACTGTCACACCCCCACACTCCTCTCCTGTACATACCGATCACTGTCACACTCCTCTCCTGTACATACCCATCACTGTCATACCTCCGTACTCCTCTCCTGTACACACCGATCACTGTCATACCCCCCACACTCCTCTCCTGTACATACCGATCACTGTCACACCCCCCACACTCCTCTCCTGTACATACCGATCACTGTCATACCCTCCACACTCCTCTCCTGTACATACCGATCACTGTCATACCTCCGTACTCCTTTCCTGTACACACCGATCACTGTCATACCTCCACACTCCTCTCCTGTACATACTGATCACTATTTGTCATTTTCTTTACCTCTTCGGCCCGATTCTTGCACCTTTTCTCCAGTTTTCTCTGTTAATGGTCCTCATCTCACCCAGGAGGTGAGGGCTCTGTATTGGGGTTTGGACCTCAGTGGCCCTCCACACCTGGCATAGTTCTAGACCCCAGCAGAGCCAATCAAACATCCGCTGTTAGTGCCAGCAGCTGATTGGCTCTTTTTTCTCGCTATCTGTTGTATGGAGTGTTTCTATAGCCAATGTTTTTAGTTTTGTATGGTGTGTGGAAGGGTTAGATTTCCTCTCAGATTATAATTCCTGTGGGGCCCCCCAGGGAGAGTCACCCTTTGTATGTGTCTTGGTGACAAAATCTCTGGGGCACAAAGTGAGGGGGAAATCCAAAACTTGGAGTTGTCACCAGAACAGGAAGAGAGGGGAAATCTTCCAATGGGGACACCTGTTATATTTCTTCTCTCTTTGGAGTGATTTCCTGTTGTGTTTATAGTGAAAGTGAAAAAAATCTCCCCTGTGGGGCAATAACAATGTACCTGAGGTGTTGGATCTCCTCTCTCCCCTCTGTGTCCAGGCATGAAGACTTCAATCTCGTATTTCGGATTATACCATCACATGTATGACATGAAGAATCAGGAACTGCACTGGAGCGCCACCTACTGGACCACGCAGCCACCTTGTCCAATGAGGGCAGGAAACATGGTAAGCTGCAGCTGAAGCTGTCATTGGTCAGATCTTACCATGTGGGGCGGGGGGTGTCTATTCCTAGATAGGACTGTGATTTCAGTATTGGTGTTTCTTCCAGCCATGACACACGTTGTGTTCCTCGGGGGCGGTCCAATGGGAACGATGGACGGCGATTCTGGAGATGTTCGGTGGATTCAGAGTTTCTCCTCTCCCAAAGTGGCTTTTTATATCTGGCAGGCAATATCCCATCCCCCTCCAAGAGACGGAGCCCATAAATACTGATGTGAGTATACAGGAAATGTGTATTTGCCCCCCCCCCCCCGATGGTGAATGTTTGCCCCTCACACAGAAATGATCGGTCTAACAATGGAATGTTCGCCCCTCACACAGAAATGATCGGTCTAACAATGGAATGTTCGGTGTAACACTGAGAGACAGAATACAACAACAAATTCAGCAGAAATGCGTCTAACAAATGATGACGGATCTGCATGTTCATGAGGGAAAGAAGGATTTGATCCCCTTCACAAAACATGACTTAGTACTTGGTGGCCAATCCCTTGTTGGTAATCACAGAGGTCAGACGTTTCCTGGAGTTGGCCCCCAGGTTTGCACACATCTCAGGAGGGATTTTGGCCTACTCCTTTGTTGCCTTGGCCATGTGTTTTGGGTCATTGTCATGCTGGAACACCCATCCACCACCCATTTTCAATGCCCTGGCTGAGGGAAGAAGGTTCTCACCCAAGATTTGAGGGTACATTGCCCCGTCCATCGTCCCTTTGATGCGGTGCAGTTGTCCTGTCCCCTTAGCAGAAAAACACCCCCAAAGCAGAATGTTTCCACCACCATGTTTCACAGTTGGGATGGCGTTCTTGGAGTCATAGGCAGCATTGCTCCTCCTCCAAACACGGCGAGTTGAGTTGATGCCAAAGAGCTGGATTTTGGTCTCCTCTGACCACAACACTTCCCACCAGTCCTCCTCTGCATCATTCAGATGTTCAATGGCAGACTTCAGACGGGCCTGGACATGGGCTTTCTTGAGCAGAGGGACCTTGCGGGCACTGCAGGATTTCAGTCCTTGTCGGCGTAGTGTGTTACCAATTGTTTTCTTGGTGACTGTGGTCCCAGCTGCCTGGAGATCATTGACAAGATCCTCACGTGTAGTTCTGGGATGATTCCACACTGTTCTCATGATCATTGACACTCCACGAGGTGAGATCTTGCATGGTGCACCAGACCTAGGGAGACTGACACTTGTTTTGTGTTTCTTCCATTTGTGAATGATTGCACCAACTGTTGTCACCTTCTCACCAAGCTGCTTGGCCATAGTTTGGTAGCCCAGTCCAGCCTTGTGTAGGTCTACCATCTTGTCCCTGACATCCTTGGACAGCTCTTTGGTCTTTGCCATGGTGGAGAGTTTGGAATCTGATGGTTTGATGGCTCCTTTGGACAGGTGTCTTTTATACAGGTAACACAATGAGATTAGCAGCACTCCCTTTAAGAGACTGCTTCTAATCTCAGCTTGTTACCTGTATGAAAGACACCTGGGAGCCAGAAATCCTGCTGAATGATAGGGGATCAAATCCTTCTTTCCCTCATGAACATGCAGATCCGTCATCATTTGTTAGACGCATTTCTGCTGAATTTGTTGTTGTATTCTGTCTCTCAGTGTTACACCGAACATTCCATTGTTAGACCGATCGTTTCTGTGGGAGGGGCGAACATTCCATTGTTAGACCGATCATTTCTGTGTGAGGGGCGAACATTCCATTGTTAGACCGATCATTTCTGTGTGAGGGGCGAACATTCACCATCAGGGGGGGGCAAATACACATTTCCTGCACTGTATATTAGGAGTGACAACTGTACAATTCCTTGTCATGAAATCCAATAAAGGGCTGAGCTTTGGTCTGAACCTTTGTCTGCGATTCTTGTGTTTCTGATTGGACGTTCATTGTGTTGGGTTCTCTTCCCATTGTAACATATCAGAGAAGATTTGTGATTGGTTGGAAACTAAAAAATACTTCATTCAAATCTCTTTAGATACAATCTATCATTCTTCCATTCTGGAGATTTTCACCCAAAATCTGGAACATCGTCTGGCCAAGTTCTGCTCACCTCATACCATCAGTGATCGCTTAAAGCCAGTTCCTATTCAGGGCCCCACATGGATGGGGAGGGGGTCATTTCTGCTGCCAGTTCAGGATCACTGGGGAAGGGGGGAGGGTAATGACCCCCCATTACCCCCCCCCCCCCTCAGTTATCCTGAACCGGCAGCAGAAATGACCCGCAACTCCAATGCTGACCATTGTGTAGAGTTGATGATACTCCAGTTATTTAGTGTGTGATCTGAGCAGCCAGCAGGGGCCTCCGTCAGCATGGGGTCTCTTTTTTTCTTTTTTTTAATGCTTCATCATCTGCACAGTCCTGAAGTATGACATTCAGTACCTAGGTTGGTGTGAAGCAGAGATGGCTTGGTGGGCAAGAACTGTGGCTGGTCTGCTGGAGACCTGAGTTCGAATCCCTGAGTAAGCCTCATGTGTGATCCCGGGTGCTGTGTGGTTCCTGAACCCCCTGTTGGTGGAGCAAGGTGGTGGGAAATGTTTCTGACTCACTACCCTGTCCCACCTCTAGGGGGTTCAGGAACTGCGCAGTGCCTGGGGGAGGGGTATATATATAGGGTGAGGCCAATAGAAAACCCTAAGTCCCTGCTTTTGGAAAGGGCTGCCCCGGTAAGACAGCCCATTGTATTTATATATGTTGCAGTGATGTCACAGACCGTGGACCGAAGAGGGGGGGTGTCCACAACCTAATGTGATGCCCACACATTGTTACAGGCCTGTGGGGACCTGGGACTGGAGCAGACTGGTGGGTTGTCCATGGCCTCCAAGCTTTCACACAGTGATTTGAGCATGGGGTCTGCAGGATTTGCACTCGGGTCTACGGTCCTTCCATCACTGAGTGATTCATAGCCGCCCAATTCCTCAGATTTGTACTCAAGTCAATGCTGCCTCTGTCAGCGAGTGATTTATTCCGCCCATCTCACTCACAGACTTGACCTGGGGACTACGGGATTTGAACTTGAGTCAATGGCGCCCTTGGTTACTGCTCTTATCCACTGAGCTACTCGCCTCTGCTCAATCACTTAGGTGTTTGTTCTGCTATTTCAGGAGCAAAAAAAGTCATGAAGGAAAAAAAAAAAATTCCAAAAGGGGAAAGAGAGATTCGAACCGGCAACTCCGAGGTCATGGCTGGGCTGCCAGCTGGCTGCTAAACCCCCAGGCCAGAGCTAAGGGTTTAGCAGCCAGCCCCTTAACATCAAGGCTGCAAAAAGACTTAGTAAAAAAAAATTGTGATCCCAAATTACAATGATCTGCAATTTCCAACAAATGTTAGTTTTCTGGCCTTGGGGTCACCAGCCAGCTCTTTGGACATCACTTGATCTGATTACTTAGAGTCAATGTTGATGGTGTCTCATGGTGTGTGAACTCAGTGGATCCATGGTAAGCCATCATAGTGGATACCAGAACTCAGGGGAATGGATGAGACTCATCGTTCTCAGACTCAATTGATTAGGGACTCTCATTGGTCAATGTTGATTCATGGTCTGCTAACTCATTGAGAGGCCTTAGCGGATAGCAGGATCCAGTGGAATGGATCAGACTCAATTGATCATGGATTCCTAATAGTCAATGTTGATTCATGGGGGTTCATTTACTAAAGCTCAGACTCTCATTGACTTTTACATGGAAACCAATCAGCTTCCAGGTTTTGTTGCTAAAGCTTAATTGAACAAGCTGAGGTTAGAAGCTGATTGGATACCAGGCACAGCTGCACCAGATTCTGAGTGAACCAGCTTTAGTAAATCCCCCCCATGGTGTGCTAACTCATGGAGAGGCCTTGGATTTATGGAAGCCCATCATCGTGGACACCAGGACTGAGGGGAATGGAATGAGACTCATCGTTCTCAGACTCAATGAATATGAGTGGAGATAAGGGGTTCAAACCCCACTGTTGACATCATTTATTTTTCATGCTACAACAGAGTGTAAGACGATTTTCCCCGCAGCGGTCTTGCTCCTTCTAGTGGGCGATAGCCCGGTATTGATGCCATGTAGAGCTCCAGTTTGTAGACATAAGGTCAGGAAAAATATCTTTGACCACCGAGGAATACAATTTATTTTCTTTATAAAAGAAGACAGAATTGCTGAAGAAGTTAATCTCTCCAATTATCCAATCATACATAAAGCAGAGTCCCGTTCATTCACACCCTATATGAGTATCCAGAGGGAACAGATGTATAAAGGAAAGGCCACCAGTTCCATCAGAAGACCATCCTCCATGTTTATGTGTTGTGGGGATTGTATTGTTTAGGCTGAGAGGATAGAAGCAAATTGATGAGGTTGACATTGAGCTCAACTCTGCAACAAGCTGTCACTTTTCTCATCTTTGGAGCCATTATAGGTTTGCTTTTACTTACAGATATGGAAAATTCATCAATTATCTACACATCCAGGTCAGAATGAGGTTTTCCTTCAATAGGTGGAGGCCCCTTCTAGCTGATTAACCACCCCCAAATACCTCCAGCAATCACAGCTATAATGGTATTTCCCACCACTCTGTACCATTCACATTTCTTTTTCCACTTAACCAGCATGGTGGAGAGGAGGGAAAAAAAATAAAAAGTTCACATTTCCCATTGGATGCGGATGAAGAAGTATTCCTGCTGAACGATTATATTCTGCTGGTGGAGAATATTCCCCACCACCAAAACCCAATGATCATTGCTGCTGCCGGAACTGATTGAGGGGAAAAAAGAAAACAGAGAGGCTGGTTGTATATAAGTCGATCAATAGAATTGTAGCCAGGCAGCCAATACATGGATCCAAAGTCAGCCAATCAATGCTACACTGTTCAAATTTCGATTCATATTTGGCCACCATAACATTGGCACTATAGTCTGCAAACATGAGCAGATCTACAACTGACTAGGTATAATGGTACATTGGAAGGAGACTCACAAAGAAATTAGGTGGAGAATAATTTCATAGTTTTGTCTAAATTACCACATCGACTTTGTTAGCTACCCAACTGGCAGATGTCTGTTCCATCACCTGGGAATATAAAGCAAGTATCATGGAGCCAATAACGCAAATCATCCCTGCACCATCTTAAACTGGACCTTCCATGGTCAAAGGTGGTAGGAACCGCTGTGTCCTCTTACTTGAGCAGATAACTTACTCTACTCTCTCCTCTCAAAATGGAAGAGAACTTCCCTTACTGTATCCTTTCACAATGGAACAAAATCTAACACACCCTCTTTGAATGACCCAACCTTCCCCTCTCAGAATGGCAAATACATTCATTTACACCCCCTCCCCAAAGAGCAAAGAACTTACCCTACTGTCCACTCTTAGAAAAAAAGAGAACTTACCCTGCTATCCTCTCAAAATGGAAGAGAACTTACCATGCCCTCATAGAATGGCACAGAATCTACCCTATTGTCCCTTTCAGAAAGGACAACTTTCTCTACACTCTTGGAATAGCAGTGAAGAAACCCCACTGTGCCCTATTAGAATGTCTCGGCATTTACCACATCGTCCAGTCTGAAAATGGCAGAGAAGTTACTCTACTATCCCCTCTGTGAGGGACAGATAAATTACTTCACCATCCATCCCTTCGTGGAAGGGCCCAGACCGGACCGCACCACACCACAAGGGTAGAAAAGCTACGATACTGTCCCCTCTCTGAATGGTAGAGAACTTTCACTGTCCCTTCCATGAGTGGCAGATCATTTATTTTACTGTCAGCTCTCTGACTAGGAGATAAAACACCCTACCAAATTCATAAAAAAAGAGAAGAGGTTATAAATAAACCAGGTATCCGCTACACTCTATGTGCAGTCCAGTAACTGAATGAACCTAACAACACAAAAAAAGACGTGAACAAGATGTCCGCCAACTTAGTTATAAGAACAGGACCATGCGGTAAACCATTACACGGTGAGTGTGTGAGACAACACAATGTTTAGGATTCAGAATATAAATACATACAATTGCCAGTCAGTTCACGTACATTTCCTTTAACTGCAGTGTATGCTGGGAAGTGTACAATGTGGGGAGCACCTGATGGAAGGTTCCATTGTGTCATAACCTCGTCCTGTAAAATGTTCCCAGTCTTGGGGGTCAAACTTGGAAGAGCAGATTTACAAAGTGTGTCGTGTAGAATGCATTAACCACTCGAGGGTACTAGATGGTCTACTGCTCTTCATGAGTCTGGACCAAGGGAAGTTCTCTGGCCTTGTGCCTTTCTGCCTTCGGAGAGGATGGATGGCAGTAGGCTATTTTATCTCTGAAAAAAAAGACCTCAACAAGATGTTCTCCAAAGTGGTTCCAAGTGTTTTTTGGGGTCACTTGGGGTAGGGAGGGAGCGCGGAGGAGATCATCTCAGTACTAAGAACAGGACCATGCGGTAAACCATTACCTGGTGAGCGTGTGAAACAATCCAATGATTAGGATTCAGAATATAAATACATACAATTTGACAAGAAGAGCTGAAACTCCGATATCCATCACCTCACCAGACAACGTTGTCTAGATCACCATTCATATATATACATGACGTCACGGTTCAGCCTGTTTTATACAAGACATGTGGCACGGCCGCGACCACTACCAGTCATCCGTCGGGCGATTTATAACCACCCTTTGGGCGATCAGCAACGGGACATTCTAGCATGGACCTTACCAACAACTTGTCCATTAGTGGCTTTACTATCCAGTGATTCCTGATGGAAATATGGGAGACAAAACTCCAAGTGGACTAATAAGAAAACAATCTTAGTTGGGATATGGTGGTATATTTTGCAGCCATTGGGCATCGGCATGGATAGGTAGGAAAATCGCAACAAGATAGGAGCGGCAGGAGTTTGTGAATGTAGAAGGACTAGGTGAGCGTAGGCAGTAGGCCATGAGTTCATTGTAGAGAGGCTATCATGCCGAGATAAACAGCTGTGAGGCCGGGTTCACACTCGTGTGGTGCATCACGTGATTCACAGAGGAACCGCATCGCATTCCTGTCCCAATCACATGTGCATTGTGTGTGGTGCGATTGGAGCCATAGATTATGTACGCCTCAAATCACACCAAAAACACGCAGGACTCTCTTCTTGGTCCGCACTAGAATCAGATCGCACGGGTACTCACACCTACAGATCGCACGGGTACTCACACCTACAGTTGTGTTCAAAATAATAGCAGTGTGTTGAAAAACAGTGACTAAAGCTGAAAATCCTTCTAATAGCTTTTATTTCCATACACACAAATGCATTGGGAACACTGCACATTCTATTCTAAATCACAACATGAAGAAAAATAATATCAAATTTGTGTTGTTCCTCTAAAAAATTGAAGAAAAGTGAATATTAGCGGTTCAAAAAAATAGGCAGTGTTTGTATTCTTCTTCACAAACTCAAACATTCACTATATAAACTGAGAAAATGTTTGAAGATTTTGCTTTCCTTTGAATGACTTCATGTTTTGTTGTATACCACTGTTTCTGAGAACTGCTGTACATCTGTGTTGCATGGAGTCAACCAACTTCTGGCACCGGTGATCAGGTATTCTAGCCCAGGATGATTGGACCACATTCCACAGTTTTCTCGATTTCTTGGTTTTGCCTCAGAAACGGCCTTTATGATGTCACCCCACAGGTTTTCTATTGGATTAAGATCCGGGGATTGGGCTGGCCACTCCAATAATGTTCATCTTGTTGGTCTGGAACCAAGATGTTGCACGTTTCCTGGTGTGTTTGGGGTCTGTCTTATTGGAACTCCCATTTCAAGGGCATTTCCTCTTCAGCATAAGGCAGCATGACCTCTTCAAGTATTCTGATGTATTCAAACTGATCCATGATCCCTGGTATGCGATAAATAGGCCCAACTCCGTAGTATGAGAAACTTCCCCATATCATGATGCTTGCACAACCATGCTTCACGAGTCTTCACAGTGTACTGTGGCTTGAATTCAGTGTTTGGGGTCGTCTGACAAACTGTCTCCGGCCACTAGACCCAAAAGAACAATCTTTTCATCAGTCCACAAAATGTTGCGTCATTTCTCTTTAGGCCAGTCAATGTGCTCTCTGGCAGATTGTAACCTCTTCAGCACGTCTTTTTCAACAGTGGGACTTTGCGGGGACTTCTTGCAGATAGCTTGGCTTCACATAGGCGTCTTCTAATTGTAACAGTCCTCACAGGGAAGTCACACCTTCTTCATCTTCCTGGAGCTGATTGTTGGCTGAGCCTTGCCATTTTGGCTATTTCTATCCATTCAATGGTAGTTTTTCCCTTTCTTCCACGTCTTTCAGTTTTGGTTGCCATTTTAAAGCATTTGCCATCATTTTAGCTGAGCAGCCGATCATTTTCTGCACTTCTTTATATGTTTTCCCCTCCAAGCAACTTTTTAATCAAGGTACGCTGTTCTTCTGAACAATGTCTGGAACGACCCATTTTCCTCAGAATTTCAGAGAGAAATGCACTGTAACCAGCATGTCCAACATTTGCTGCCTTCCTTCCTTAAGTAAGGGCAATAATTGCCAACCTGTTTTTCAAAGAATGAATGACTTCACTAATAGAACTCCACACTGCTATTATTTTGAACATGCCCCTTTCAATGAGTGATTCAATGACACAGAATCAGCAGCATGCATGTCATGACTGTTGAGTCTGCTGGATTTCTATTACTCTACTACACCTGCTAGGAAATTATTTGCCATGTAGAAATATCATTTCTACCAAAAACAGTGATTGATCCGATTAGTGATGTCTGACTGCTATTATTTTAAACACAACTGTATATTATATTATACAGTGCCTTGAAAAAAGTATTCATACTCCCTTGAAATTTTCCACATTTTGTCATGTTACTAACAAAAATGTAAATGTATTTTTGGGGGATTTTGATAGACCAACACAAAGTGGCACATAATTGAGAAGTGGAAGGAAAAATGATAAATGGTTTTCAAAATTGTTTTTACAAATAAATATCTGAAAAGTGTGTGTGCATACTGTATGTATTCAGCCTCCTTTACTCAGATACCCCTAACTAAAATCTAGTGGAACCAATTGCCTTCAGAAGTCACCTAATTATTAATAGAGTCCACCTGTGTGTAATTTAATCTCAGTATAAATACAGCTGTTCTGTGAAGCCCTAAGAGGTTTGTTAGAGAACATTAGTGAACAAACAGCATCATGAAGGCCAAGGAACACTCCAGACAGGTCAGGGATAGAGTTGTGGAGAAGTTTAAAGCAAGGTTAGGTTATATAAATAATCCCAAGCTTTGAACATCTCACGGAGTACTGTTTAATCCATCATGCAAAAATGGAAAGAGTACGGCACAACTGCAAACCTACCAAGACATGGCCGTCCACCTAAAC